>NW_007249852.1:98789-115104 GCF_000164805.1 Carlito syrichta
ACGAGCACCTTGTGCAGGTCCGCGGCCAGCGCGCCCGCGATGTCCTGCTCGCGCTCCTGGATCAGGCGCCGCAGCGCCTCCAGCTGCTGGACCCGGAACTGCAGCGGACGGGTCTTGCCCGAGTTGAAGGAGGCCCGGGCGCGCTTCACCACGTCGCCGATCTTGCTCATGGTGCCTGGGGACAGAGGGCGGCTTGCAGCCGGGGAAGGAGGACGGCCACAGCCGGGTCCCAGAGCTGCGCCCTGGCTCCCGCCTTGTCGCCGGCATCCGGACACTCGCTCGCCCCGCAGTTCCCCCCGCCCCGCCTTCACTAGGGGACCATCTGCCGGGTGCCAGGCTCGGCCCCTGGGGGAAATGACAACCCTCTGATAGGTCTCCTTCCAGCCTCTGGCCTTCTCATCAGCTCCCTAACTCAGACGGCTGGGCCCTCCTGGCTGTCTTGACAACCCCTGAGCTGATGACATGCATCGGGAACCCAGCCTAACCTAAGCCTAATGGCTGATGGTGGGCGCTTGGCTGTGGGCTGGGGACAGGCCCTTCCTGGCCTCTCTCCGTAGCACTCCCCTCCACCTGTTTGCAGAGTTGGTGACACACTCCCAAGCAAACCCGCCAAGACCTCTGCACACTCAGCCAGCCACTTTCCAGATTAGATAGGAGGAACACAGGTCTTGATTCCACACCCAAGCCGATACAAGAAAACCCAGCACAGCCTTTCTAACTAAGCCACTGTTCTCAAAAGCACTGATTACTTGGGCGAGCTGAACCAGGCTTAGTGTTTAAACCAGTGTGTGCCACGCCTGTGAGACACAGACGGATGCCAGCCAAGGCTTCACAGAGATTCAGATTTCCATGCAGAGGTGTAGAGGCGATTCCAGCTACCCGTGTAGGAAACCAAGCTGGGAAATTGGAATGGCTCTTCTAGGGTTAACTTAGCAATATCTAGCAAAAGCCTTTCAAGCATATTTGTCTGTGGCACAGAAGTTCTATGTTCAGGAGTTTATAGTAGCTACGGTATTCTCAAACATTCTTGAATAAGAAAGTCATCACAGTTTGTATACAACAGAGAAATATTGGAAACACCCTGGAGGATCCCTCAGGAGAACACAGTTCAAACGACTTCTGTTGCCTCCATGTGATGGATTATCGTGCAGTATTTAGGAATAAGATATAGCATGTTATTCGGCATGTTTTTAATGGCTGTCTCTGCAACAGATGTGTTCCAGGAAGTGGAGATAAGAAAGAAAACAGCTTATAGAACAACAGGTATACTAGGCTGTGTGTGTGTGTGTGTGTGTGTGTGTGTGTGCACGCGTGTGTGCATGCGCACGCACGCATGCACAAGTATGCTGGCATATGCAAGGAAAGACCAGAGGAGTAGCCCTCAACATAATGATATTTGATGGGAGTGGAATTATTGGGGATCTTTGCTTTCATCTTCTGTAGTGTATGACTTGTGTTTTTCAAGTGTTTGATACATTTTTAGATAAGCAATACAGCTCACAGTATACAATTTAAAGTCTACAAAAGGGGCCACAGAGGAAAGTAAGTCTCCCTCCTCTTTCCCCATCAGCTGTCAGATTCTGCTCTACCGGGGTGACCATGATTACCAATTCCTAACTGCTCTTCAGGAGATATTCAGCCCATTTGCAGACATAGCACAACTTTACACATTAGGAAAAAAAATAAGGATATTTTCATTTTCACAACCTCTATATGGGGCATATATTTATATTAGATATGAATGTATGATCCTGCTCGAAATCCAACAAATGGCTTCTGATCCTTCTCCTGTTCCCGTGGTGCTTACCCCTAGCCCCATTCTGCAGAGGAGGGAACTGCTGGCATCCAGGGATCCCCCAGCCGGTCCATGCACGACCCCCTCCCTAGAATCTGACAGGAGGTTGAAGGGAGCCCCCTCACTGGGACCCCTTGACCTCACTGGTCTGTGGGCCAGGCCCCTTCTTTTGTCCACGACTCCAGCCACACAGTCCTGCAGGGAAGTCTCGCTGCTCTCCCAAGCCTTAAACGGTCAAGCCAGGGCAGCAGCCTTGGTGACCTGCATCAAGGCAGGCAGCCCAGGAGGAAGAGCCTGATATGAGTGAGAGTTGGCGTCACCACGCGGAACTCTGGTCTCTGGGAAGGACAGCCTCCCCGGACCTCCTCTGTGGGAAGGGGCTAACGACAGTGCTACTGCTCAGAGTTATGACAGAGACGAACAAAGACAAAGCATCTAACATCGTGCCTGGTACCTGCATAGGAACTGCTGTCAGCACACTCTGGGAGACCCTCCCCGAGTCAGTCCTCCTCTCAGCCCGAATCCCTGTGTCTAACTCCCCTCACCTGCGCCGATTTTGACTTTGCCCCCAGACGTGCTCCACTGACTGACCTCCCCTCAGCATCCCCGTCCATCCTCACCAAAACTCTGCAGTGGCCCCCATGAAGAAGGAGCAGTTAGGAGTGTGTTCACAGACAAGGAAAATGAGACGGAAACACATCGAATGATCTCGCCTTAGGTCTCACAGTTGGCGTGGGGCACGTGGGGGTTTGAACCCACACACACCTCTATTGGCAGCTCACGCCTCGAGTCACTTGGCTCTGCTGCCCTCCGGGTGAGTGAAGGAGTCTGACATCACATCAAGACCTCTCACCCAATGGCCACTTTGGTCCCCCCTGCTCCACGGATCCCCAGGACCTCCTGGTGCTGGGGATGGCAGAGCTGCCAGAGACCCGGTTCTGAACCTTCAGGGCACTGACCAGGAGGACACTCAGGAGATGATACACCTGTGTGTAGGGGCCAAGCCCTCTTGCAGATGAGAGAGGACTCTTGGCCTCAGGGCCCCTGCTCCGAAGTGCAGGCTCCACCTAGATCTCTCTTCCTAGGAAAAGGAAATAAGAAATAGGGGAAGAGGGTTACCTTTGACACTGCTTCTCCCAGTAGCTGGAGCTCCTGGAATGAGTAAAAGCCAAGAGGGGATGTATTTAAGAACCCTCCTTCCCGCCCAGTCAGCCGTTGGAGTCCCTGCCCAGGAAGTTTGCGTGACAAGAAAAAAACAATATTCAAATGTGGGGTGTAGCATCATCCAGACCTCTGCTCCCTACAGCCTGGGTTTTGGGGATTAGGTCCTGGGTTGTCTGCTTTTGTTCTATTCTGAAATGCAAGAATGTGTCTGAAGGCTTGGGCAGGGCTCACGTCCAATCTTCAAAAGAGTCTCTGTGTTTGCCCTGGGCGTGGGGGCCGCTGATTGATTCAGCCTGGCGTGGAACTCTTCCAGATTTCCAAAGTGCCATTACCAGATGCTGTTCTCTGAGTTCCCAGGTTACATAAGGGCGGCAGCGGGTGAGCCACAAGTCACCATGAATGTGTGCGCAGCTCCTCCGGAAACCCGGGGTCACCACCGCGCTGGTTCATTCACGTCCCCCTGTGTGCACAAGGCCCCACTGAGGTAGAGACCCCAGCTCTGGGGAGCCACGGACTGGGGGCTTTCCATGGGGAGCCCCCACCGATACGTGGATCTGCCCTCTGGCTGAGTAGCTGAGAAGAGGGCCAACACCAATGAGGAAGCTCCCTCTGGGTGATCACCTGGGACCCTGCAGACCCTAGGGAAGGAAGGAATCCTGATACGCCTGCCTCCACTGTTGGACAGATGTCTGCTGGGCTCTCGCTCTGTGCCGTGCCGTGGGGAGAAGGCGTACGTGGGGCAATACATCTGGTCATTTCTCACCTCCACTGCTACCACAGACTCTCCGATCAGGTGCTTCCTGCAGCCCTCACCACCGGCAGGCTGTTCACTCAGCATTTGGGTGTCTTTGTGCCCCATTTTCCCTCGGAGGAATCACAAAGTCTCCACCATGGCCTACAAGCCCCTGAGGCCGTGTTCCTGCTCTCTCTCCTCTCTCCACCTGAAATACCCTTGCCTGTATATCCATCCACAGGGCTCTGCTCAGATGTGACGGGTGGCTGGGCTCGGTGGCTCAGCATGTAATCCCAGCACTTCGGGAGGCCAAGGTGAATGGATCGCCTGAGCCCGCGGGTTGGAGACCAGCACGGGCAATTTGGTGAGACCTCGTCTCCACAATAAATAAAAAATTAGCCAGGCATGGTAGCATGTACCTGTAGTTCCAGTTACTTGGAAGACTGAGGCAGAAGGATCCCCAGATCCCAGTAGGTCGAGGCTGAGGTGGCCGGGAGCGTGTCACTGCACTCCAGCCTGGATGACAGAGTGAGACTCCAACTCAAAAAAAAAAAAAAAAAAAAAAAAGTTCTGGGCTGAAAGCAGCAGCTTCCAGCAATTCAGGTAAGAAATTAGAAGACCCCCCACATAAGACTAACAGAATGGGAAACACTCCAGAAACTGCAGCAGGAAACATCGGCAGGACTTAACGCCTAGGGTGCTGAACCAAGTGTGGGTGCAAAGTGGGGCACCCCCTGAGATGGAGATCAGGTGGGTGGACCAGTATTGACATGTTAGCCTCTCCCCCTTTTCTGGTGGCAGCCCCTGATTATCTCTGCAGATGACTCCTGCCCACTTGGCAAGGTGGTCAGCCAGGTGCCCTGCTCCAGGCCAGCCAGGAGCGGGGGGGGGGGGGGTGTCCCCTGTGAGGCCCTCCTGCCTCTCATGGGAACTTGGATCTTGAGTAGAGGGGAGAACACAAGGCCTGAGGCTGGCCAGAGCCGACTCACTGTGACAGCCCTTCATCTAGATGGCCTCCTGGTCCCCTCCCCGAGGATCCCATGGAAGTGACTAGCAAAGGCAGCAGTGAGCACATAAACAGGGTCTGGCATACCGAGAGCCTTGTGGAACTGCTAGGTGGTGGAGCTGTCATCCCCAGTGGTGGCAGCAGTAGTGGGAATGCCAAAGAAAGGAGCCTGGGACAGTTCAATCCACGGAGAACAACGTCTTTGTTTGTTTGTTCCTTTTGGTTTTGGTTAAAGTTTCAGTTCTAGCGTAAGCTTGGGATGGAATAGAAACTCTTGCAGAAACTTGCTTTTCAGATTTTTATCTTTGCAAGCTCAGTGACTCGTGCTCACACGGGCTGTCACTCTCTTTCTCCGGGGCCACTATCGTCACCACCTGCCTGCTCTCCCTGAGTCCAGGCTCAACTCCCACTATACCTTCTCCAAATGCCTGTCAGAGAGGCCTTTGGGTGATGACGATCTGAGCATGTTCGTCCCTTGATTAACATCCTTGGATGACTTCCTATTGCTCTTAGGAATAAACCTCCCATGGCCTTGGAGTCATGCATGGCTTGGCTCCTGGCTGCCTTGCCAGCTTCACTTTGTACCATTTCCCCCCATTTTCATTGCATCCCAGTTCACCAGCATTCCTTGAAGGAGTCAGGCCCTGCCCCAGTGCCTTTACATGTGCCTTTCTCTCTCCCTGGGACACTTCTCTTTTACTCTGCACCAAGCTAACTCTTATCCCTATTAGATCTCAGCTTCCCTGACTCCTCCCCCTCACAAACAATACCTTCCCTACTTCCAGGAACTTGTCACAACTTGCACTCCTATGTTTGTGTGACTGTGTGTTGATTGTTTTTCTTCTCTCCTTATCCCCTCATGGGCTGGAAAGTCCACAATGGCAGGGATCTCAACTTTTGTACAGTGCCATACCCCAGCCCTTAGCACAGCACCTGGCGAGACCTCCAAAGACATGGAAGCAGCCCAATGTATCAAACCAACCCATGGATCATTAAACGGGATGATTTTTAGCACATTTTCCTACAGCTAGCAAAAAAAGTGTTGAGTTAATGAATGAAACGTGAGTTTGCTTAAATGTCAAGGAACGTTTTGGTTAACAATAGCTGTTGGGAGGGGAAACCACTTTCTTTTTTAAAAGTGGAAGGGAAACAATTGGAGAGCAGATCTCAGGGATTCTCTCTCCTTTAGAGAGGGAGGCAGAAAGGACTCTGAGCCTCCTGGAATACTAGGTGCTCTGACCGTGGAGGAGGGGGCCTTGTTTCTGAATGGAGGGGCCAGAGAGTAGGAGCTCATGAGAGGCTTACTGGGAGCTCAGGTCAGCAGTGGGAAGAGAACTGACTATCAGAAGAGGTTCGGGTACCAAGCCACAGCGAGGCTGTATATCCTAATATCAGTGGTGAGTTTTGGAGTGAGTCAGAAAAGCCCCTTGGAATTAGAATAAATAAATAAAGCCTGCGACAAGATCCTGAGTTGCCCCCAGAAACCTGAAACTGCAAGTTGAACAGGAAACCCCACAGACAGTGCCTCTTGTGAGTGGACACAGGCCATACGTGAGTATGTCATGGAAACATTTGAGAACACCCAAAACTCCAGCCAAGATGGAATGCTCTCCAAGCGCAGGCCTGGCAGGAGACCCTAACACACGTAAACTTAATTATCACTTGTTTGAAGATAGACCCCTGTGACCAGAAAGGGCTGCCAGCCCAGACAAGCCATTCCCAAGGCCAGAGTTAATGGAGCCCCTCACGGGGCCGTGGCTGAGCAGGTGGCCTCCCCGGCAAGACGCCCCCTTGCTGCCGGGGAGGTACCAATGGTTCTGGAGGTTGATGGATGCCTTCATTCCCATCCTGTGCCCACAAAGCTACCTCAGATACCCTGGATTCCCCAGCCACTTGCAAACAGGGAGAGGAGGCTTTGGTGCCATAGACTTGCCAGCGATCTCTGTCAAGGTAAAACAGACAGTCACAAGTGTTGATGAGAAAGTGGGGGGTTGGGAGCCTCCTACACTGCCTGCAAGAATGTAAAATGGTGCAGCCATTTTGGAAAACAGCCTGGCAAAGAGTTACACGCAGACTTACCATGGACCCAGCAATTCCATTACTAAGTATAGACCCAAAAGAAGTGAAAATATATGACCACAAAAAAACTCGTACACAAATATTCACAGCAGCATTATTCATAATAGCATTGGAAACAAACGAAATGTCCCTCAACTGATGAATAATAGATAAACAAAATGTGGTGTATACATACAATGGAGTCTTGTTCAGTCATGAAAAGTAATGGAGCTGGGCACAGTGGCTCAAGTCTGTAATCCCAGCACTTTGGGAGGCCAAGGTGAGAGGATTGCCTGAGCTCAGAGGTTTGAGAACAGCAACTTAATGAGACTCGCCTTCACAATAAAACAAAAAATCAGCCGAACGTGGTAGCGCACACCTGTAGTTCCAGCTGCTTGGAAGACTGAGGCGGAAATATCGCCTGAGCCCAGCAAGTCGATGCTGGGGTGGCTGTCACTGCCCTCCAGCCTGGGCCACCAAATGAGACTACAATTGAAAAAAAAGAAAAAAGAAAAAGAAAAGGGCTGGGAGCTGTGGCTCATACCGATAATCCCAGCACTTTGGGAGGCCGAGGTGAGAGGATTGCCTGAGCTGAGGGGCTCGAGGTCAGCCTGGGCAACTTGGCAAGACCTCGTCTCTACAATAAAACAAAATTAGCCAGGCACGGAGGTGCGCGTCTGTAGTTCCAACTACTTGGAAGGCTGAGGTGGAAGGATTGCCTGAGCACAGCAGGTCAAAGCTGTGGTGGCCATGAACGTGCCATTGCACTCCAGCCTGGGCGACAGAGTGAGACTCCAAAAAAAAAAAAATTATCAGAATATCCCCAGCATAAAGAAAAGATCGATGTTGAAGGTGGTGGATATTCCAGTTACCCTGATTGAATCATTACACATTATCTGAATGTACCAAAATATCACTTCTATCCCCAAAATATGTACATTGATTTATTTTATATCAAGTAAAAGAGTTACACCCAAATCTCGAGTAGTTGTTGTGGGATCCAAATGAGACAACAGACATCAAAGGACTTTACAAAGTGGAATTCTTTCCAAAATGATTCACTAAGCCAAGCACTGTGGTTCACGTCTATAATCCCAGCACTTTGGGAGGCTGAGGTGGGAGGATTACTTGAGCTTAAGAGTTCAAGACCAAAATGATTCACTTAGAGAGGTAAGCTTCATTAGCTGCAAAATGTATTCCCATGGCTGTCTTTTTCTCCAGAGAGCTTGTCCTCATTTAATAGCTATTTCCATGGGGCTTAGTGTCTGGATAGACCCTTCAGCCTGCAGGTGGGCTGTAAGTCTCTCCTTCTTCCTGTACGGCCTTCCCTCTCATGCCTGCGGGGGCTCCCTACTGCCCTGCTCTTCCCACTACCTGCTGGACCATCCACCTTTTCCCATCCACAGATGTCATCTTTCACCAAGGTCCATTGCAGCACCCTCCAGCTGGCTGGGGGTTCTTTGCATAGAAACTTCTGGATGAGGCACCAACAGGAGGGGGGCATGGCTGGAATGAGAATAATGAAACAGAAGGGAAGAGGTGGGACGGGCTGAACTTGGCTTCTCCCAACTGCACGTCATTTCTGAGCTACAGCAGACCTCTTTGGGGCCTGCTCCAATCCCTGCAGTCAGCAGGTGAGCTCCTGGCCAACAGTTCTTTGACAACCAAGAGGGCACTGGTTGTTTTTTTGTTCTTTTTTTGAGTTGGAGTCTCACTCTGTCACCCAGACTGGAGTGCAGTGGCCGCTCCCGGCCACCGCAGCCTCGACCTGCTGGGCTCCGGCGATCCTTCCGCCTCAGCCTTCCAAGTGGCCGGAATTACAGGCATGCGCTACCACGTCCGGCTGATTTTTTGATTTATTGTAGAGATGAGGTCTCGCTGCCCAGGCGGGTCTCAAACCGGCAGGCTCAGGCAATCCACTCACCTCAGCCTCCCAAAGGCGTGAGATTACAGGCTGAGCCACCAAGCCCGGCTTACACTGGTTTTTATTAATCTGGCAGCTACTCTTTACAGAGTCCCTCTTTGGGGAAGCGTGAAGTCATCAGAACTGGCCGTGCTCCCGACACCTTTCCCCTCTTGTGTCTGCACCTTCTGGGGAAGCGCAGGCAAAGACTGCTGGGACCTGTCATCTCTCCGTATCTGCCGCCAGTCCTCGTGCCTTGGATCAGAGAAGCTGCAGGTTTGCAGCCCAGATTTGAGTGGGAGCAAGAGGGAGCCTCCCCCAAGGATGCGGCAGAGATCTTCAACCCTCACGGATCTCCTAGGCCTTCCCACTCCTAGGAAGCCTCTGCTGAGTCAGGACAAAGGGCAGCCCAGGAGGGCAGAAGGCCTGAGTGCTGGCTGAAGGGGGTGGTGCCAGGGTCGCCTGGCTAAGCCAGGCAGGGCAGCAGCAAAGTGCAAGTCATGGTGAGTTAAGCACGGGCTGCCTGGCAGCAGGAATGCCCGGTCCGCCCAGCCCAGGCAGAGCCACCTGAGTCACCGCCTGGCCACAGCCTCAGCCGCAGAGTCCCCTGCAGACCAGCCCACGCCCCTCTGGCAGCCCATGCTCCTGCAGGGATCTCAGCTGGGCACACCAGGAGGGCACGCCAGGGCACGCCTGAGTTGGCACTACCAGTCTCACTGAGCATGAGAAGTCTCACTCCGGATCATAGCAAACACATTGAATGCAGCTCATCACACATGAAATGTAATTTCTACTCTAAAAACGGAAAGACACTTTAAGTTTTATTTCTTCACAAGAATCACACACATGTAATTTTACAAACACAATACACATCTTTTAGCTTAGTCTTGGCCACTTCTTTGGCTTGCCCCTTCCTCAGTACCAGCATCTCATACATAATCTACTGTTTCTTCTGAGTTTTTCTCAATGCTTGTATAACATACAAAAAGTGAAAACTTTCACGACACGCTGGGAGCTGGGATTGTTTTAAAAGCAGGGTCTTGGCTGGACACAGTGGCTCACACCTGTAATCCCAGCACTTTGAGAAGAGGAGGCGAGAGAAGTGTCTGAGCCCAGGGGCTCAAGACCAGCCTGGGCAACTTGGTGAGACCTCATCTCTACAATAAATTAAAAAATTAGCCGGGCATGGTGGCCCACGCCTGTAGTTCCAGTTACTTGGGAGGCTGAGGCGGAAAGATCGCCTGAGCCCAGCAGGTTGAGGCTACAGTGGCTGTGATTGTGATAGAGTGAGAATCTGACTCAAAAAAAATTTAAAAAGCGAGGTCTTGTCACACATACTTTTCTGTTTCTTCCAATTCCACTCAGTGTTGTGTGGATTCATCCTTCCTCCTGCTGTTGGTTGGCAATACTAATGGTCGAATGTGCATGTGACCCTATTATGTGCCCTGTTGATGGAAATCACTTTGCTCCCAGTTTTTGATCAATGCTACATGGGCTTCCTGAATGCACCGATGCTTTCACGTCTATGTAACAGATACCTGGGCGTGTTTGCATTGTCCGTCTCCAGATGCCTTTCCACCAAGGCAGACCCTCAGAGCCTGTGATGGTTTCAGACGGCCTGGGGGCTGTAAAGTGCTCTTCGCTATTTCTTTGACCTGCATTTCCTTGACTCAGGTGAGCTGGGGCATTTCTTATGTGTATACTGGTGAGCTGGTTTTGCCCATTTCTTGTTAGGTTTTTGTATTTTTCTTGTGTTTAGGAGCTCAATATGTCTTATAGACATCTGCAATACTACTACTTCCTCAATCTATCATTTGTCCACAGACTTTATTTTTACTTATTTTTTCTTTTCTTTTCTTTTTTTTTTTTTTTTTTTGAGTGTCTCACTCTGTTGCCCAGGTCAGAGTGCAGTGGCACAATCATGGGTCACCAGCAATCTCGACCTCCTTGGCTCAAGCCATCCTTCCACTCTGGAGTAGCTCTGGAGTAGCTGGGACGACTGGGACTATAGGTATGTGCCACTACGCCTGGCTTTTTTTTTTTTTTTTTGTAGAGACAAGATCTCCCTATGTTGCCCAGGTTGGTCTCAAACTCCTGGGCTCAACCAATCCTCCCACCTCCACCTCCCATGGTGCAGAGATTACAGGTGTGAGATGCCACGCCCAGCCCCTCCAAGGACTTTATTAATGGAGCCTTTTGCTATGAGTTTTTATAGAGACAAATATAACTCTTCTGTTTTAGTTTGGATTAGAGGGAGCATCCCCGCCCTGAGACTGTTCCTTTAATTCTCTTGTAAGATTTTTGTTTTATTATTTACTTTGACTCCAAGACTTTATTTTACACAGGAAGCTATATTTCCTTTTTTCGTTTTTTTTTTTTTTTGAGTTAGAGTCTCACTCTGTCACCCAGGCTGGAGTGCAATGACATGCTCACAGCCACCTGCTGGGCTCCAGCAATCCTTCCACCTCAGCCTTCCAAGTAGCCAGAACTACAGGTGTGTGCTACCACGCCCAGATAATTTTAAAAATTTATTGTAGAGAGGAGGTCTGTCAAGTTGCCCAGGCTGGTCTCGAACCCCACGGGCTCAGGTAATCCACTTATCTTGGCCTTCCAAAGTGCTGGGATTATAGGCTGAGCCACTGAGCCCAGTCGTGAAGCTGTATTTCTTATTTATGTTTTATTTATTTTACACGTGAAGCCCATATTTGTTTCCTTGCAGGTGCATAACCTATTGAGCTATCACCATTTCATAATACCATCACTTAGTGACTCCTCACCGTGTGCCAGATACTGTTCTAAGCACTTCCGGTGTACTAACTCATTTAACTCTCACGACTTCCCAAGAGGAGAAACTGTCATTATCTCCATTTCATGGATGAGGCACTGAAGCACAGAGCGGCTAAGTAATTTGCCTAAGGTCACACAGCTAGTAAATGACAGAGCCAGATTTCACTAGGGAATCTGACCTCAGTGTCCCCTTTAGGACGCTCATATCCTTCTGCAGAATTCATTTCCCTCGGGTTTTCAAACTTGTTACCAGAGCATGGAATACAGCTCCCTCAAAACTCTTGGAATCTCTCCTGGGCCTGGGGTACATCTTCTTTCTCGTTTCCAGCCTTGTGCATGTCTGTTATCCCTTATCTCCACCAAGAAAAGTGCAAGTCATGATGAGCTCAGGGGTACCTCATCAGCAGCGCTTGCAGAGACCAGTTCATGGCTGGGTTGCTTGTCCATTCGGATAGAAGTATGAATGCAAATGCATATGGGTTTTCTAGCTCACTGATTTCTGTTTCTGTCAATTCCTTCTCCCTAGTTTCTTCTGGTACTTAAACTATGTAGGCCCTTTTATTTTTGTCTTTCAATCTCAATACGGAAAGCCTTGAAGTCTTGAATGTTCCTTCAATATGGTTTTGCTATGTCCTAGGGGTTTGAGAATAAGAACTTCTTGGCCGGGCGCAGTGGCTCTCGCCTATAATCCCAGCACTTTGGGGAGGCCAAGGTGAGAGGATCACCTGAGTCCACAGGTGGGAGATCAGCGTGGGCAACTTGGTGAGACCTCGTCTCTACAATAAATCAAAAAGTTAGCTGGGCATGGTGGCGCATGCCTGTAGTTCCGGCTACTTGGAAGGCTGAGGAGGAAGGATCGCCTGAGCCCGGCAGCTCGAGGCTGTGGTGGCCATGAGCATGCCACTGCCCTCCAGCCTGGACAATAGAGTGAGACTCCAACTCGAAATAAATAAATAATTAAATAAATAAAATAAAGTCTTATTTCCATTGCTTTCTCAATCTTTTTTTACAATTATGTAAATTATATTTATATTTATTTTTTTATTTTAAAGATGTGGGGTACAAATCAGGGTTAGGTATACAAATGTTCGTAATGCAGGGACCCTTGTGGATGAGGTGTGCCCCCCCCACTCAATCATTTTTAATTTCTCTCTTGATATCTTCTTTTTTTTTTTTTTTGAGTTGGAGTCTCTCTCCATCTCCCAGGCTGGAGGGCGGTGGCACGCTCACAGCCACCCTGGCGTCGACCTGCTGGGCTCCAGCGATCCTTCCGCCTCAGCCTTCCGAGTAGCTACAACTACCAAGTAGCGGGCGCTACCACGCCCGGCTAATTTTTGATTTATTGTAGAGATGAGGTCTCACCAAGTTGCCCAGGTTGGTCTCGAACCCTCAGGCTCAGGCAATCCACTCACCTCGGCCTCCCAAGTGCTGGGATTACAGGTTGAGCCACCGAGCCCGGCCTAATTTTTTATTTTTAATTTATTGTAGAGACAAGGTTTCACCAAGTTGCCCAGGCTGGTCTCAAATCTGTGGGCTCATGCAGTCCTCTCACCTTGGCCTCCCAAAATGCTGGGATTACAGGCTTGAGCCACCGCCCCGACCAATACCTTCTTTATTCCAAGTGTTTCTTTCTTTTCTTTTGTTTTTTTTGAGTCAGAGTCTCACTTTATTGCCCAGGCTGGAGTGCTGTGGCATGCTTACGACCACTGTAACTTCAACCTGCTGGGCTCCGGCGATCCTTCCACCTCAATCTTCCAAGTAGCTGGAACTACAGACATGCGCCACCACGTCCAGCTAATTTTTTGATTTATTGTAAAGATGAGGTCTCGCCAAGTTGCCGAGGCTGGTCTTGAACCCCTGGCCTCAGGTAATCCTTTTGCCTCCTTCTAAAGTGCTGGGATTACAGGCGGGAGCCATGGCACCCAGCCCCTCAGCCCTTCTTTCCCATGCTGTTTTGCCTATGCTTCTTGTGCGTAACAAGAAGATGTGGGGTACAAATCAGGGTTAGGTATACAAATGTTTGTAATGCAGGGACCCTTGTGGATGAGGTGTGCCCCCCTCCCCCACTCAATCATTTTTAATGTTTTCCCATCCCAACAATCTCTCTCTCTCTGTGTAACGACTGAAATACTGGAGCTACTTCTCTATTTCCCCTTATGTTTACCCATTTTCTTCACATTGTTACTTCTCATTTCGCTCCGCTTCTCCTTGTTGATCTGCTAATTTCGTCTCCACCTTGCGTTGTTGGGTCTCTCCTAGTCTTTGCTCTCAGAATCCGATGCAATCTTTTGAAAGCAAAATACCCACACGGTTTCCCACTCTCAATGGACCCTCTTCTCCAAGAGAAGAACTTCAACTCACTTCCTCCCTCCTCCGCCACCCGAGACCCCGGTGGCCACATTTAGAATGGCCTCCCTTTTTCCTCCCCACATCTGCACCCCTTGGGAACTTTGCCCTTTTAGTTCTAAACCATTATTTGGACCAAGTGAGATATGAATATAAAATGACTTTTTCTTCCCCACTGACTGCCGCCCACAGTGCCTTGCCTTGTCCAACCTTTATTTCCATCCCTCGACAGGACCCAACAGCTCCCATCCCTTCCCGGCCATTTCACCAAAAGCCGAATGGAATCACTGGACTCTCATGAATGCTCCTCCACCCAGCCCAGGTTGGGTCTGAGACCCGAGGAAGAGGGCAGGGCCTCACTACCCTTGCCCGACGCCTCACCTCTTCCGTATCTCCCCTTCCTCTCTGAAACATTGGGCTGGCAGGAGAAAAATGGACACGCGCAAACTGAATCGGTGCTCCTGACAGGTTGGCGGGCGGGGTGGGGTGGGGAGTCCTCACCAGCTCTCAAAAGCCACTGTAGCGTTGGTCTACTGCATGATCTCTGGAAAAGGAGAGTCGTTTCTGCTGCCCCTCAGCTCCTGTCCCTCACAATGCCTTCCACGAGGGGTCACTCACCTAGCCAGCAGGTCCCCGGACATGGTGTCAGCAAAGCGGCCAAGGCCAGCAAGCATCCTTGGTGCAGCCGGCCCAGAGGGAACTTGTGCATTCTTACCATGCCAAATCAGGGGTGCAGGCTCCCCCCGTTGGATCCCTTCTCTGCCCAGCTATCTCTGTCGGTTCCGTTTTTCTAGCTCAAGTGACAGAGAGGGTGGCTCAGCCAGTCCCCTTCATGAAAAGACATCCCAACAGGCAATGAAGTGCCACCCCTCTTCTTGCAGGTATCCCCATCTCTATCAGGGATTCTCTTGGAGCCCCCTCAGTTGGCTTGGAGGGGTGAGGAGTCCTCTGGGCGGGAGGGGAGGTTAGAGGGAAGAAAGGCAAAAGGTCACATGACCCTCTCACCGAGTTTCCCAGGCTGGTCTCGAACCCCTGGGCTCAGGCAGTCCTCCCAGCTCTGCCGCAGCCCGCACGGCTGTCTCGAGGGGGAAGGCTGGGGGTGGAAGAGACAGAGAGAGGTGGGGGGGAGAGAGAGAGAGAGAGAGAGAGAGACAGAGAGAGAATGAGAGAGAGAGAGAGAGAGAGGGGTAGGGAGATATTAAGAAAGACACAGCTGGGCTCGGTGGCTCAGCCTGTAATCCTGCACCTTGGGAGGCTGAGGTGAGTGAATTGCCTGAGCCTGCGGGTTCGAGACCCGCCTGGGCAACTTGGGAAGACCCCATCTCTACAAGAAATGAGCCGGGCGTGGTGGCGCGCGCCTGTAGTTCCAGCTACTCGGAAGGCTGAGGCGGAAGGATCGCCGGAGCCCAGCAGGTCGAGGCTGCGGTGGCCAGGAGCGGCCACTGCCCTCCAGTCTGGGCGACAGAGTGAGACTCCGACTCAAAAAAAAAGAAAAGAAAGAAAGACACAAAGACAGAGAAAAGCTGGGGCCAGGTGGGACACTTTCCTCTGATGGAGGAGAAGTGGCCCCGAACTAGCTCAGCATGTTTATTTTCTAATCAAGCACAAGGGAAGGTGGAGGGATTCAGGGTCTGTGAGGGAGCTACAACGGAATTATGTTGCTACCTAAGGCGAGTCGTTTCGCAGTTATCCTGTTGTGGTTAAGACTTTATTTATGCGATGTGCACCTGGATGTGTGGGCATCTGAGACACCATTTCGTGGAGCAGCTGCATCCCTCACAGCCTGCGTCTGGCTAGGATGCAGAGCTTCCGGGCGAGACCGTGGCCTGTGAGCTTGGGGTCCTCAAGGCCTGCGACCCTGGCAGTGCTCGTCTGCTCCCCACATCACATCGGCTCCCCACATGGCTCCACCTCCCAAAGTGCTGGGATTACAGGCACGAGCTGCCTGCGGGCACCTCAAGGAAAGCAGTGGGCACGAAGGCGCCGACTGACCAGGTCTGTTCCGAGAGCCAAAGAGAGTGTGGCGGGCTGGGTGGGGCCTGGGCGGAGGCTGGGCCGCCTGAACGCAGCGCCCGTTGCCTGGACTCTGTTCTAGGGGCAATGGGAGCTGAAGAATAAAGTGCAGGTGGACACGTGTTAGTTGAACGCTCCTGCACGTGACAACCGAGTGGAGCCAGTTCAAGCAAAAGAAGACACTCGCCCAGCCGGGAGGAGCCGGGCTCCCGCAGCAATCCAGGAGGGGGGCCTGGATGGCCCCAGGTGCGTGGGCCTCCGGGTCAGCCTCCCTCCCTCCCTCCCTCGCTTCCCATCCACCTGACCTCTCTCTGCTCTGCTTGTCTCCGCACATTTGCCTCATTCCTCCTGCCTACCGGAAGAGAAAGGGGGAGAGGAAAACATGCCCCGATTCCCACACCTGAGCTCAGGGAGAGCACTCCGCGGGGAGCACACAGCCCTTGCCCCAGGCCTGCTTGCCAGCAACCGGAAGAACCAAGCCCCGGGCTGCGTCCTCCTTCTGCACCTCGG
>NW_007249852.1:115285-115605 GCF_000164805.1 Carlito syrichta
CGACGCTCTTCAAAACCCTGCCGCTGGGCCCTGGGAAAGCACGGTCCTCCCGTTCCTCTCACCCCAATCCATTTATCCCAAAGGACCAGGACCACTTCCCTGTGGTCCTCCCACCCGGGAGGCTTTCTCCCAAGCCCCTCAGGCCCTGGGGTGGGGCGTAAGGAGGGCTCCTCCACTCCCCAGGGTGGCTCCAGACCCCATGCCATCGCTGACCAGTTTGCAAACAGGAACTCCAGGAAGCTCACACCATGGCCTTAGCTTTGCATTCAGAGTTCTACTTTGGCTGATGCATTTTCTTTCTTTTTTTTTTTTTTTTTTGT
>NW_007249852.1:115625-120281 GCF_000164805.1 Carlito syrichta
GTTTCATTCAGGCATCCTGTAGATAAGAAGTGTTTTCCCATCCCCCGACAGATATTTGCTACTGTTAATCCCATCCCCCTCCCGCATTTTCTTTTAAACTGCAAAAACTTTGATAATAAGAAAAGTTGTTTTCGCTCATAACCGATGATGCCTGAGACCATTAGGGTCACTGCTGGAGCCAAGGAGCCAACACGAGGCTTAATTTTCCATATATACCCATTTATTTAGTATTTCTTTTGTAGTAAAACAATACATCCCATAACTTTTGCCATTGTAACCATTTTCAAGCAAACAGTTCAGTGGCACTAAGTACATTCACGCAGTCGTCACCACCCTCCGTCTCCAGGGCTTTTTCATCTTCCCAAATTGAGACTGTTCCCACTAAACACGGACTCCCTGCCCCTCCTCCCAGCCCCTGGCAACCAACATTCTATTTTCTGTCTCTATGAATTTGACTCTTCTAGAGACCTCATAAGTGGAATCACACAGTATTTGTCCTTATTTCACTTAGCATAATGTCCTCAAGGTTTAGCCATGTTGTAGCTGTATCAGAATTTCCTTCCTTTTAAGGCTAAATAATATTCCATATATGTATATACCACATTTTGTTTATCCACTCCTCTGTTGATGGACATTTAGGGTTGTGTCTACCTTTTAGCTATTGTGGATAATGTTGCTATGAACATGCAAGTACAAATATCTGTTTGAGATCCAACTCTTTGGGGGTATATTCTTAGAAGTGGAATTCTTGGATCATGTGGTTATTCTATGTCTAATTTTTTGAGGAACCTCCATACTATCTTCGTTTGTTTTGAGTTGAAGTCTCACTCTGTCGCCCAGGCTTCAGTGCAGTGACACGCTCACAGTCACCACAGCCTCGACCTGCTGGGTTCAGGCGATCTTTCCGCTTCAGTCTTCCAAGTAGCTGGGACTACAGGCATGTGCCACCACGCCCAGCTAATTTTTTGATTTATTATAGAGATGAGGTCTCATCAAGTTGCCCAGGCTGGTCTTGAACCTGTGGGCTCAGGCAATCCTCTCACCTCAGGCTCCCAAAGTGCTGGGATTATTGGTGTGAGCCCACCGCGCCTGGCCCCTCCATTACTATTTTCCACAGCAGCTGCAACATTTATATTCCTACCATAATGCACAAAGGACTGGGTGTGGTGGTGGTTCATGCTTGTAATCCCAGCACTTTGGGAGGCCAAGGTGGGAGGATCACTCGAGGCCAGGAGTTCAAGTCCAGTATGGGCCACATAGCAAGATCACATCTCTACAGAAAAATAAAAAAATTAGCCAGGCATGGTGGCACGTGCCTCTAGTCCCAGCTACTTGGGAGGCTGAGGTAGGATTACCTGAGTCCACCAGGAGGTCGAGGCTGCAGCGAGCCATGGTCATGACTGAGACCCCAACTCAAAAAAAAATATATGTATATTACACAAGGATTCCAGTTTCTCCACATCCTCGCCAATATTGTTATTTTCTTATTTTTGGAAACCGGGTCTTGCTCAGTTGCCCAGGTTGGAGTACAATGGTGCAATCATGGCTCACCACAACTTCAAATTCCTGGGCTCAGGCGATCCTCCCACATCAGCCTCCCAAGTAGCAGGGGCTACAGGTGCATGACACCGTGCCCAGCTAATTTTTTTTTTTTTTTGCAGAGACAAGGTCTTGCTATGTTGCCCAGGCTGGTTGCAAACTCCTGGCTTCAAACGATTGTCCCACCTCAGCCTCCCAAAGTGTGAGCGCCTCTGCCCTCCATCTGGGAGAAGCATGAAAAGTACAGCCTTGGCCTAGCATCCCTTAAAAGCAGAGCCTAGGCTCAAGACTCATGTGTATGAACTTCACTGGAGTGTGTGACTCCCAGGGAGCCAGAGCGAGCCAGGGAGGGAAGTCAAGAGAAGGGTGCGTTATTGAGTTGGGCCTGGGCTACTCTCTTCTGAGGGACCACCTGAGGACCAGCCCGGCTGGCCTCCTCTAGTGACAGTGCCACAGGGAGGACTCAGCATTGGGCTCTGCTGCTGGCAGGTTAGCTGTTAGGGTTATCCCAGTGGGGCTTCCAGAATGTTAGGTCAGGTTGGCTGGGGGTGTGGGTGTCTGGGTGTGATCTGATGCTGCATGAAAGATGCAAAGATTGCACTGAAGTTAGATTCAAAAATATAGCTTATTTAAAGTAGATTAGTGAGAGAGAGAAAGAGAAGATTCACCTCCCCAAGGTGGGAGAGGGGTCAAAGCCAGGAAGCATGGCGACAGTCATAGCTCAAAGAGCACAAGGCCCCACCAGAATCTAGCAAGGTGCTGGCCAAAGGCTGCTTGTGGTTGAGTCCTTTTAACTATCCCCTCTGATGGGGGAAGGTCATTAAGGTGATTGGGTGGTGGTCTGCTCCACTTTATCATGAAGGGGCAGGTAAGTGCAGGCACTGATGTCAGGTGTTGGACAGCAGGCAGATGGGTGGGTCAGTTACATGACTGCTGCCATGGTGGGGTCTGTCTGTGTAATGTAGGTCAGAGGTCGCGAAGGGCTGATTAGGTTAACTCGGGTTTTGGGTCCGGAGGGGTTTTTTCTGCAAGAGACCTGTAGACATTTGAAGTTCACAGACTCCTTGACCAAAGGTGGTCGTCTTATTATCATTTCTATGGCTTTGACCTCCCCCCTTGACAAGGAACCTGAAAGTTTACTGTAGCTGATTATGCTAAATCATGGATTGAAAGGTTGGGCTGTCCTGGTCTTGCATCTGACTGAGATTTGCCAAGGGGGTGGGATAGGCTGCCGCTTGGCCTGCAGTAGAATGTCTAAACGTTTTCTAATGGGTATGCTGAGGCAAAAAGACTAAACTAAGAATAAGCTAAGTTTCTTCTAGGTTTCTATAGGTACCTCCTTTCATTAGGCATTAGCAAAATCAGCCTGTTGGGACCATGGATGTCCTGCAACTCTGTCACCATGGCCAACTGACTATGAGATCATGGCTCAAGCATGTTGGCCTGTCCACCTGGTTTGTCCTATGTCCCCTCTGGTGGGCATTGACACAAAATACAGTGCTATGTGCCCACATTCCAGGTCATTACAAGTCTCCTCACCATATCGCCTTGGCTCCAATTTTCTGCTCTTGCTTTTTCTAAGTCCCTGACCAATCAGCAAAGCCATGTATCACTGCCCATGTGTCTGTGTATATCCTCACCCTTGACCTCTTCTCCCTCCATACAAAGGTGATGGCCAAGCAAGCTGCTGGAAGTCCTGCCCACCTTGCAGATTAGGTCTCCTAGCACATGACCTAGCTCCACCAATCTGACAGAACCATATGGTCCTTAAAAGAAGAGCCAACAAGTGGAGACCTCAGGGGTTTTCTCCCTGACAGCAGTAATGGTTGACACAAGATCAATTCCCGGAGAGGCAGTGAACAGTGTCATAGCAATGCAATGATCTCCTTCCTATTACAGTTCTGCAGCCTGATTTCTGATTTTCCCCCCCAGTTAATAGTATTTGTTTTAAGTTTTTTTTTTTACCTAAATTAGCCAGAGTTGTTCCTATCTGGGGTAGACTGTGCAGTAGGAATTCCTCCCATCCCTGTGTGCAGCTTTACAATGTAATGTACCCTTGCCATGAGTCCCACCAAGAGGTGGGACTTGGCTATGTGACTTGCAGCCAGACAGGTGGACAAGTCAGCCTTGATGCCCCAGCTAAACATCAAGCAAATTCACAAACCCAAGTGATGAGGCCATCTTAAGTCACTGAGCACCAGCCACACTCAGCCAGTCCAGAACTGCCCAACTAGCCCTTGGCATGATGAGAAATAATGTATGTTGCTTGTTCTAAGCCATTAAGTGGTCATACGGTTTGTATATACTATACTCTTTCTAACATTTGAGAACCCTGCCTGATACCCACATCCTATTAGTCTCCAAGGCATTTTACCTTGTCATCTCTCGAAACTATCCATCTTTCTCATTTGAGTGAGTTCATCTGGCTTCCTTGCATCCATTTGTGTGTGCCCTTCTAATCTCTTCTGCAACATGCCAAGAGCAGTTTCTTAGGAAGGGCGATGAACTTCTGGAGAGCTGGGAGTCTCCATCATCCTGGGACAAGGTGGGCACCAAGGGGGCAGCTCTCACATTGTGTCTGTGTGAGCTGGGCATTTTCTGGGGGTTTCCTCCGTCTCAGAGGGATCCCTGACAGTGAGCCCTTGGGAAAGAGTTACCTTACTGTCGGCTCACGCCTACAATCCCAGCACTTTGGGAGGCCGAGGTGAGAGGGTTGCCTGAGC
Organism: Carlito syrichta; assembly: GCF_000164805.1. Classification (NCBI taxonomy): domain Eukaryota; kingdom Metazoa; phylum Chordata; class Mammalia; order Primates; family Tarsiidae; genus Carlito; species Carlito syrichta. The sequence continues at coordinate 119,888 of NW_007249852.1, forward strand.
CCATAGGTTCGAGACCAGCCTGGGCAAATTGGTCAGACCTTATCTCCAAGATAAATCAAAAAATTAGCCCGGGTGCATGGTGGCATGTGCCTGTAGTTTCAGCTACTTGGAAGACTGAGGCGGAAGGATCGCCTGAGCCCAGCAGGTCGAGGCTGTGGTGGCCATGAGCGTGCCACTGCACTCCAGCCTGGGTGACAGAGTGAGAATCCAACTCAAAAGAAAAAAAAAAAAAAATCAGGACACTGTCCTTTCTCGGGGAGCAGCACAAGAGCGTAATTGCTAGGGGCGTGCGCCCTCTGCTGGCTGAGGGGTGGGACTTGGGCCGAGTTCTCAGCTCAGGGGGCGCTTGAGCGCAGGCTTAGGTGCTCAGGAGGGCCCGGTGCAGGAGACAGGC
>NW_007249852.1:120367-136291 GCF_000164805.1 Carlito syrichta
TGGGGGGGGTGGGGTGGTGTCTCTGGCTTAAGCTTCTTCTCCGCGCCAGAGAAGGCATTGAGGAGGGGACGTGAGTCCCAGGGGCGGGGCCTGCCACTGACAGTATGTGTGATCTGGGGGTCTAGAGTCATGTGACCTCAAAGGAAATTGTTTCAATTCACAAAGGTTAAAATCCGCATCTCATATTTTTTAAAACATCAAGAAAATGGAGCTAAAATACCTCTAGAGGATCAGCCCCATATTGTTCGCCTGCAACAAGGAATTGGAACTTGGTTTTGCGAAGTCAACACACCCACACAGGCCCTGCTGAGGGGAACGGGCAGCCTCCCCAGCATCAGGTCAAGACCCGGATGCAGACGTTAGCACTAGGAACAGCTCCAGGAGGCTGTTAAGAGGAATAGGGGCATCAAACTCAGCCCAGGAGGGAGAGCCTAGCTTTGCCTACCTTTAGTAAGAAAAGCTAAAGTACCATTTATTGAGCACTTGCTAAGTGTCAGCCAGGTGTTACGCAAAGAGCATTTTCCCCACAAAAACAGTATCAGAAGATACTTTTATCTTTTCTTATGGATGAATAAACACAGACACAGGATGGTGAGGTGACTTGCCTAAAGACCACACAGCAAGAATAAAAGTAGGTTTACCGAAAAATCAGTAACATCATCATCGGCAGCCAGCAGAGCTGAGGAATGAAGGAAGCTGGCGTAAGGAAGACTTGATTGAGGGGGGGTAAAAAATAAATGGAAAGAGTAGGCATACCTCATTTCTCAAAGAGGCAGAGACACATCGTTCCCAAGCTAAGAAGTGGGAAACGTTTGCATTCTGTAAATTCACTAACAGTTGGTTAAATTATGTTTAAAAGTAGCACTTTTCACCTGGTGCTCTGCTCCCGACCATGATCCCATGTTCACTGGGAAGCACTGGTTCCAGGGGACAGCCGTGATGTTTACTGTTTGCCTTTTGGACGCCTGTCTTTTCTGATGTTCGTCTCCATGCCAGGGGCCAGCAAACTGGTGCCCAGGTGTCAGGTCTGGTCCACTGCCTGTTGCTGTATAGTCTATAGGCTATAGCTAAGAATGATTTTTATAGTTCTAAATGGATGAAAAAGTCAAAGAGCATCCCATGACACATGAAAATTGTGTGAAGTTCACATTTTAATGCCATGAAGTTTTATTGGAACAAGCCATGTTTACTTGTTCATGTACTGTCTCTGGCTAATTTTGTGATCCCATGGCCAAGTTCGGTACAGTAGGCCCCTTCATCTGCAGTTTGGAAGTTTCAGTTACCCGCTGTCAATAGCAGTCTGAAAATATTAAATGGAAAATCCCAGAAAACAAGTCATCAGCTTTACCCTGCATGCTGTTCTGAGAAGTGTGATGACGTCTCCTACAATCCCATGCAGGACATGAATCATCCCTTGTCCAGCATATCCATGCTGTATACACTACCTACTCCTGTAGACACCCCCATCTATGTGTGTAGTATCTATGGGGTGCGGTACTACTCGAGGTTTCAGGCATTCATGGGGGGTCTTAGAACGTAATCCCGGGGAAAAAGGGTACAGCAGTTGCAACACAGCCTGGAAGGCTTTCAAAGCCTAAAATATTTAGCATCTGGCCCTATACAGAGAAAGCTTGCTGACTCCTGGCCTACACACCTGGTATCTTGGACCATCCTGCCCCAGATTTCCTCTGTAACCATCTATATAATGTTTTTATGACCACGTAAAGGGAAACTGTGGCCTTTACCAATTCTTAACAAATTGCTTATGTAATAAATGACAAACATCTTGTTTCCCAAACATCTCCGTTTCATATTCTTTGGCCTTACTCTCGTCACACTGCTGGCTCCTTTAGCGAGTTAATAAACAGTATGCACTAAAAATCAATCTAGGAAATGTTATTTTAGCACATTTTCAAGGAAAAGAAGGGTTTATGTGACAGATGTGACAAAGAGGAAGCAGCATGTGACTGGTGGGGGGGAGTAACAGAAGCCACTTCTGACCACAGGGTTGGTCCTGAGGCTTCAGGCATCACCTCCTGCTACCACACCAGCTGGTGCTGACTCGGGCTCGCCACAGCTCGAGCTGGGCTGTGCACATCCCACACAGCAGTTCATTTAAGCCTCACAAGAAACTTGAGAGGCATGTCCTGCTACCACCTCCACTTTACAGACGAGGGCAGTGGAACCTAGGAGCCAGCCATCTTGCCCAGGTCACAAGGTCAGCACAAAAGGGCGGTGGCCAGGGGCATGTGGCAGGGTCATTGAGAGGACACCACGACCTCTCAAATGCTCTTCCCTGTTCAGGCCCTTATGCTGCCAACTACGAGGCTTCTCACGGTTGACGGGGGTGACGGCGAACTTCCTTATTTTCTCCTAACACTTCCCCCACCTTCACCACTCTTCATCTGCTGCATTTACTGCAAATACCTCTCCTAATGTTTTTTTTGTTTTTCTATACCTAAAACACCTTGTTTAAAAACTTACGTAATTATATAAGCTGTTTTCTTTTTCAGACTTACTGTAAAAGGGGCTTTTTTCTTGAGCTGCAGTCTTACTCCGTCACTCAGGCTGGAGTGTAGGGGCACGCTCGCGGCTACCCCAGTGTCGACCTGCTGGGCTCCAGCGATCCTTCTGCCTCAGCCTTCCAAGAAGCCCACACTACAGGTGTGTGCTACCATGCCCAGCTCGTGTTTTTTGGGAGATTTATTGTAGAGATGAGGTCTCGCCAAGTTGCCCAGGCTGGTCTTGGACCCACGGGCTCAGGCAATCCACTCACCTCGGCCTCCCAAAGGGAGGGATTAAAGGCTGAGACATCAAGCCCAGCCAAAAGGGATTTATAAAAACAAAACTACCTGTAATCCCGCGCCTTTGGGAGGCTGAGGTGAGTGGATTGCCTGAGCCCGCGGGTTCGAGACCCGCCTGGGCAGCGAGACCTCATCTCTACAATAAATCAAAAAATCAGCCGGGCGTGGTAGCGCATGCCTGTAATTCCGGCTACTCGGAAGGCTGAGGCGGAAGGATCGCCGGAGCCCAGCAGGCCGAGGCTGCGGTGGCCGGGAGCGGCCACTTCACTCCAGTCTGGGCGACAGAGTGAGACTCCAACTCAAAAAAAAAAAAAACAAAAAAAAACAAAACTAAGCTGGGCTCGGTGGCTCCGCCTGTAATCCCAGCACTTTGGGAGGCCGAGGTGAGTGGATTGCCTGAGCCCACGGGTTTGAGACCCGCCCGGGCAACTTGGCGAGACTCATCTCTACAATAAAATCAAACATATTTAGCCGGATGTGGTAGCACGTGCCTGTAGTTCTAGCTACTTGGAAGGCCGAGGCAGAAGGATTGCCGGAGCCCAGCTGGTCGAGGCTGTGGTGGCTGCGAGCGTGCCACTGCACTTCAGTCTGGGTGACAGAGTGAGACTCCAACTCAAAAAAAAAGAAAAAAAACTATTTATGCTCAAAACAGACTGTTTCCACTAGAAACTGTACGTCTACTTTCCATCCTCAATGAAGGCATTCTCTAGCAAATCAGCTGCCGGTGCTTTCTGCTCCTTATGGGAATTTCTAAACAAATGCTCCTGTAGACACACACGGTGGGCACAAGGGCCCTCACAGCTAAGTGGGCTGAGATGGGAAGGTAGGACAGAAAGGTGGGAGAAAGTGGCAACTGGATGGACCCAGTGGCTTGAAGTGGGGAGACAAGAAAACCAACAGCTCTGCCCATTATCTTCCCCGAGTGAGTTGAAGGGGGCTGCACTGAATCCTCTGCTCCCCAAATGAGAAGGGCACAGAGCCTCAGCAGGGCTGCCTCAAGCACACTCCCAGAGAAAGGGGCTACGTCTACTGCCATCAGTGGAAGAACTGGACCCAGGATGGGCGGCAGGGCCTGTGGAGGTTCCCTGGGCATACCTAGAGTTAGGGCTCCTCCACCTCCTAGTGAAATAATTCCCTGTGGCTCAATCTCACTGCTGTTGGCAAAAGCAAGCAAGCAAGCAAGCAAACAGGAAGATGTCAAAGTGGGTGGAGCAAATTGAGTTTATTAACATGTCACTGAAGCCCTTTTCACAGGGAGTTTCAGGAGCCCTATTGCCCTTGGGATCCAGCAGGCTCAAGGGTGTTGCATTGAGCTGCTCAACCTCACCTGCTTCTTGAAAGTTTGCTGCCTTTCCTAGGCAGATGATGAGTCCAGGAGGAGACCTGGGGGTACCAAAGGGCACAAAGCTCTTCCTTCCATCCCCTCTTCCTGTACCTCAGAAAGGAAGCATCAGAAAGACAGGGAGTGAATACTTGGGTTTCTAAGGGCAAGTCAGTGTGGGGCCCTGGGCTGGGTCCCCGATGTACGGTGTGGAGTCCAAGCCCTGGCAGTGGCCTGCTCCCACCACTGTCCAGCTGTGTGGCTTTTCTCTTGGGGAAATTACTCTCAAAGTCTGTTTTTTCCCATCTGCAAAATGAGGCGAGTAAGTGTTGATCTGAGGATCAAATGAAGTAATTGTTAGACTGATACATACATTTCATTGAAACAGCCAAGTTGACCTGAAAGGGCAACGCAAAGGACCCTCAAGCCAGGGTGCCTGGTGGGTAAGCTGGGGAATGTGACTTTTGTGCAGGAATGGTGTCCTTTCAGAAGTCATCCAGCCAGAGCACATGTGTTTCCAGTGAGCCCTGAATCCAGGCCTTGTCCCCCACAAACACAAACAAGTTATTCTTCGCCCCTCCCCAAACAAAACAAAGTAAGAGCAGTGAGGAGCTGCATAATGGCAACCACTACAACAGCCAACTTTGATGAGGACTTACACGTGCCAGGTACTGTTCAAAGAATTCATATCCATGAACTTATTTCTCACCCCACCTCTAAGAGATATGGACTCTTCTCCCACATGACAGATATGGAGAGGGTAACATGCCCAGGGACACACAACTGTACACAGTGGAGCTAGAGTCTGTGACCAAGTGGGGCACTAAGTTATGCTGTCAAATTTAGTTGCAGAAAACCCAAAGGAGGCGCAGAACACAGTTTTCAATAAGCAAGCGTTCAAGTCGGCATTTTTTAATGTCAGCAGCAAACTGTCCAAGAGCCAGACTGTCTTGGGGGCAGCTGCATGGAGCCTGGGAGAGGCCCGTCCTGTGCCTCCAGTATGTGCAGACCTCAGAAGAGCCTCTACGCCAAGGGAGGAAAGGCAGCTGAGCCCGCGGTGCTCCTGGTGCCCCACGCTTAGTCACCTCCGCAGCCTCTGCTGCTCCAGGTCCACTCCAAAAGGTACCTTGCAGAACTGTTAAAACAATACATTCAACAACAGTAACGACAAAGCTCTACATGGCGCACTACACACTGGGCTTAGAGGACTTCCATAAAAGGGAAAAACCTACAGACTGATTCCACCTGCACAGAGCAGCAGACACGGCCTCACTCAGGACCACATGGGCCCAAGTGCTCTGCAGGGTCAGGTCCTTGCAGTGGCCATCTCCGCAAAGTCTCCGCAGTGCCACTTTGTGTAAGGCCCTGCTGGAAGCAGGATTTCAGCCTCCACCCCTTTCTCTGAATTAACATTGATCCTTTACCAGTTTGGCTTCACCTCTTGCACAAATGCTGTGATTTTCAGGGCTGATTATCAGTTTCCTTGTATGCAATGCTTCGCCATGTGGATTGTTTCTGATGTGGTTTCACCTGACCCAGGTGAGGAAAATATCACTTTGACTCCTCCTTCAAAGAAAGCATAATCATGGGGCTTTGATAAACCAAAAAGAGACTTGGGAGGGACCCAAGAACTTGCTTGGCTGCAGATTCAAGGGTCCAGGACTAGAAGTAAATGGTCTAAGGCTGTCTAGAAGTGGACGCAGATGCTTCTAAGATGCACATATCAATATTAAGTTCTCTGAGCAGAAGCTACTCCCTGTCAAGTAATCCTCCTAGAGAAATACTGATCAAGCTTGCTTTATAGCAGAAAGAATTTAAGATTGCTTACAGAAACTACAAGGAGGGGGCATACATTAAAAGTGTGCTTTGGAGGAAGAAGTCCTGTACTCAAACCACCAATATCACTACAAGAATTTTTCAGATATCTCAGTCAATGCCCTTATGTCCACTGTGTCCAACTCAACTTCCTCCTCATTACTGTGAAGACTGAGGCAGCCCAACCCAAACGCCTATAACACTCAGGGTGCTGTGAACATGTTGAGCATGAAATTCTCCATAGCGCCTATAAATGCCTCTAGTAAGGGCATAAAATTCTCCATAGCGCCTATAAATGCCTCTAGTAAGGGCAGAACAACTACTGCCCTGGTAATTCCTCTTGGTTGAGACAGGGGAGCATGGGACACTAAGGGAGATGTTATTTATCAGTTTCCACTGAATGCTGTTTCTCGCCACTAAAATTATCAAAATTGGGTATCATAATGTTTACTCTTGATATTTCCAGACAAGTATCAGGAGAGATACTATTGCAGACAGCTAGCTGAGTAGATAGGAGAAAGCCTCAGCTGATGAGTGAACTGGAGGGGAAGATGCCATCTTTCTCTGGACTGTAGCAGTCACAGGATGGCTCCACAGACCACCTGGCCGGCATGCAGAATGGGGGCATGGGAACTCAAACACTCAAAGGGGTACCCACTCCAGACGCTTATGTCGACGGTGTCCAACTCACTTCCTTCTTATTACCATGGAGACTGGGGCAGTCCAGCCCTAACAATAACCTCCTCCCCAGCTCTTTTACATGACTCTAGTACGGACAGAACAACTGTCATTTTGGTAACTTCTCTCAGTGGAGGGAAAGGACATGGGATTATGAAAATAACTATTTAGGGCACAGACCTCCAATTCCACTATAAGGTACAGTTAAAGAAAATCCTTACAACATGAATAGCCAATAAGCAATGTCATTGATATTTTCATTAATATGGTCAGTAATTTTCCAGGATATGGCTTGAATACAGGTGTCAGCCCATGGATGTTTGTATTGGCTCATTTCCACTTAATGAAATACAAGATATGAAATTTAAAAAATACTCATGGAAACATAAAGTATTTGTTTATTATTGCTATACTCAAGGCAAAAATTTCTTAAAACAGTTAGCCTTGATAATATCAGAACCATTACTCATGAATTTCAGATTGTTCTTCTTTGCTGTTGAGACTTCACTGCTTCACATACACTATTCACTCCAAGACCTTTATTATACAAGAGCAAGAAGAATGAACTTGGAAGTCACAAAGGATAGCTTGATCATTTGCCTAGTTCCTGACTTCAGACCAATCACTTACCCTCTCTGAAACGATTTCATTCTGTGTTTAAAAGGAAACATAAGAGAGGGAGAGGACAGAATAAATCTACAACTGAGATAACACAGGTAATAGCTAAGAGAACATGAATGACATTGCACCGCAAAATCTAAAAACTGTACGAAATACAGTATCACTGATAACAAGGAGGGTAGGAATCATCACTGAACAGTCTATGTTGCTGGAAGCCAGCATGACATTCACCAAGAATCTAAATACAGAGGTGGGACAAAGGGCATTAGTGATTGAGTCTTTAAGCTCACTAAGAAAGCATCTGGCTTGACAAGCCACTTAATATGGATCCAACTGTACCCTAGAAATACTTTGTCAGTTTTATTTTACCTTAATATACATTTATACAAGCAATAATAAAAAGGCTATTACACAACAATTCAGTAAGTTTTACCTAGTTTCAAGAATAATGCATGCTGTTACAAATGAGAGGTAGAAACACTGTATTAAAGACCTAAAAATACAAACGTCATATAAATAAATGTTCAAATTAACTGCTGGAATTTCATACAGATAAATAAGGTAAAAATTACATTACTTTGTCAAAAGTAAAGGAAAACCATGTTTGTTTTTGTTTTTATCATTACACTAAAATTAGATTAATGCCAAAAGAGTTTCTGTGCAATTTGTCAGAGTTCAGATTATTTTATGTAAAAGGATTAAAGTTAAAGGATTAAAACTGGCAAATGGTTTATTCAAGTACTCAAGCAAGTAAGTAAAAGAAACAAAAAATATACAACATAGGAACCATTCCTGGAAGGATATTACGTTAACTGCCTGTATTCTCCATGACTAGCTATTTGGTGAACTATCAGGATTAACATGAAAAATACACATTAGGCTGAGAGAGCTGCCCATTTTCCTAAAAGAAAACGAACCTCATTTTTCACTAACTTCATTTAGGAACTTCACACACTAACAAGCCTTTAGATCACCAACTTTGTTTTGGCCCTATTAAAATTCTCAAGAGTATCTCTTGATTCATGATTTTTTTTCCTAATACTGCCCAAATAAACCTAGCCTTTAATAAACCTAAGGTCACAGGCATCAATGCACATTCTGCATGCACAATAAAAAATGCAACCAAAAGCGAACAACCAGCAACTCAAAATATTATTGACAAAATCTGCAGGTATAGATGAACAGGTAAAAAAAAATGCAGCTTCACATGAACACGTTTTGACCATTTAAAAGTTCACTAGAGATTACATGTGAATTCTGGAAAGGGTATATGTATATAATCAAGTAAAATATTTTAAACAAGTCCATTGTGCCTCAGTTAGTTTTAAGTTGCAAAATCTAATACACAGTTGTTTTAATAAATTAGTGCAATATGAAAGATTTTGGAAGATTAACATGTGTCCATATTAGATCAAATTGAGTTATTTCAAAATTTCTTCCAAGATTCATCTTTCACTTCTTCTTAAGCTATTTCTTCCTGTATTGTTTAAAGATGAATGCTCAGATTTAGACAGACTTACCCCAAATATCAAACTGCCTGGATGAGATGCGAATTTCTTTTTACCTTTTTTTTTTTTTTAAAAGAAGAGAGCTCTCATTATATGTTGCCCAGTCTGGTCTCAAACTCCTGGGCTCAAATAATCCTCTCAGCTCAGCCTCCCAAGGTGCTGGGGTTACAGTCATGAGACACTGCACCCAGCATTCTTTTTACTTTTGTATCTCAGCAAATTCATAGAATTTCACACATTGATTTGGTGAATTGAGTAGAGCCACTCACTGTTTCCTTTTTAATTATCCTTAACAAGAACTGGACTGATCATTCTAGTTCCAAGGTACATTTATTTACCAAGTTCAAACTGAGAGCCAAGTGGAACGCTCCTGCTTCTACAAGGAGTTTAGGGAAGGGGTGACTTCTCCGATAAGGCAGATTTCCTATAAATGTGTAGTTTTGGGAATTTTTTCTTTCTGAAATCACTACTTGTTCTTTGGTAGTCACCAGTTAAGAAACTAGATTCCTGGGGATGGGTGACAGAACCCAAGCTGTAATCCCAAATGTACCACTTCATTGGTCCACGGGAAGAACCCACAGCTCATACGGTAGCGGTGCTATAGCAGAGTGCCGACAATCTTCTTTCAATACTACATTTATCTAGAAATAAAATAACAAAAATGAAGAACTAATGAAAAAAATCACTAACTCTCTATCTACATTATGGTCTCTAGTCTATCTCTGCCCCAAAGTTAATATTCTGAATACATTTTCTTCTTGCTGCTTGGCAATAGTTTAGATATAATTTCTAGCTTAGCACTGCAGAGTGGTAAAATTTAGTTAAGCACATCGTATAATAAAGAAGACTTAGGTTTTAATAGCTAGCTCGTTCACAATTACAAATAAGCTTAAAACTGCCATCCCCTTATCACTATTCAAAATGTGGTTACAGTCACATATACTACAAGAGCTCCCTTCACCTCCTTCTAAAAACATAGATTACTAGGCTTATATTTGACAAGTGATCATGTCATCCCAGTATCCTATCAAGCTCCGCTCTGCTATCTATACCAAATCTGCAGTACACAGGTTCTTCAAAGATTCTTTAGTCACTTAGCCCATGAGGCTTAAAATAGTTGCATTTAATAATAATAATTTTTAAAATTCCCATATACACAAAAACACATTTGCCAACAAAGCAACATAGTGGAGAAATCTAGACTAATGACAACAGTCATCAGTGCTTTTACATGCAATCACTTCTAATCCTCACAACTCTACAAGATGGGTCTTTTTTATTTTTTTGAGTCTCACTCAGTTGCCCAGGCTGGAGTGCAGTGGCATGCTCATGGCCACCCCAACACTGACCCGCTGGGCTCCGGTGATCCTTCCACCTCAGCTTTCCAAATACCATGCCTGGCTAAATTTTTTCTTTTTTTTTTTTTTTTTTTTTTGAGTTGGAGTCTCACTTTGTCGCCCAGACTGGAGTGCAGTGGCCGCTCCCGGCCACCACAGCCTTGACCTGCTGGGCTCCGGCGATCCTTCCACCTCAGCCTTCCAAGTAGCTGGAATTACAGGCACACGCTACCACGCCCAGCTAATTTTTTAATTTCATTGTAGAGATGAGGTCTCACCAAGTTGCCCAGGCGGGTCTTGAACCCACGGGCTCAGGCAATCCACTCACCTCAGCCTCCCAAGGCGCGGGATTACAGGCTGAGCCACCAAGCCCGGCTCCTGGCTAATTTTTGATGTACTGTAGAGACGAGGTCTTGCCAAATTGCCTGGGCTGGTCTCGAACCCGTGGGCTCAGGCAATCCACTTGCCTCGGCCTCCCAAAGTGCTGGGATTACAGGCTGAGCCACTGAGCCCAGCCCAAGATGGGTCTTGTTATTACCATCTTATACAAGAAGAAACAAACAATACAAAGATTAAAGTGACTTGCTCAAGGTTCAAACCAAGACTATATGATTCCAAACTCCAAGTTGTAGGAGACAAGTAAGTTGCAATCAGTACTACTTTATATGTCAACTTACATTTGTGTACATTTTCAATATCTGCAGGGTCTTGTAGAATCTTAGTTAGGCCTTCCAAAAGAAGGGCTGCCTTATGATAGCGATAAACAATATCTTCAGTCTGCTGAAACATCTCATCCAGGGCTGCAGACTGAACCTGAAACCAGTCAACAAAACAAGATTTTCCACATTTCCAAAAAAATACAAATCCATGTGGGTAATGCAGCTTAAAATGGAATCCTCCTAAAATTAACACATTATATCATTAATGAAATGATATAATCTTCTAAACCATATAGCATGTAAAACGTCATCAGGATGAGCAATATGTAAGAGCAGCTTCTTGACAAAAGTTATTCTGTGTTCAAGCACAGCTATTCAGTATGCAAGAGTCATAACATTTAATGCTAGAACCCTGTTCGATTGGCTCTTCCATGACTTCACTAAAAAGTTTATTTTAAACATACATTTTCACACAAAGTTAATCTGTCATTTCTTTAAAGCAGATTTTGCTACAATAATATGATTAAATGATGCTAAAAGCTACATACTGGCTTATTTTTCTAGGCAAATAATTTTTGCGTGGTTATTCATTCATTGATTTATCCATAGAGGCTCACTGAGCACCTACTGAGTGCCAGGCACTATACATAAATGCATGAGAGCTTCCAGTCTGGAGGGAGATACAGGCCAGCAAAAGATGCAATTCTAATTCCAAGGGACATACGGTATTACAGGAGGAAGCTCTGGATGGTATGGAATACACAACAGATATGTCTAACTCCAACAGATATGTCTAAGCCAGATTATGGAAGGAAGAGATTAGAGAAAGCATCCAGGACGTGATGTTTTTGCCGAAGCATAAAGCAGCAGCAGGAAAGCGAGGTATCAGGAAAGGTGGAAAGGGGCTTTCCAGAAAGAGGGGATGGCAGCATTATTCACAGGGATTTCCCCAACAACTTCTGATTGTTCTCTTTAATCATTAAATGCCAGAACTCTCAGTATAATTCAGTATCCTAATTTACTTGTTATTATGCTCTTTCTCTTTTAAAAATGAGTTTATTTTTATATGGATGGTGTCTTGCTATGCTGTCCAGGCTGGTTTCAAACTCCTGGCTCAAGCGATCCTCTTGCCTCAGTCTCCTGAAAAGCTCCAACTATGGGTGATTGCCACTGTGCCTGGCTATTATGTTTTTTTCAAAAAAATAATTTAAAGCAGTTTACAATAAAGTAAATAAAATGAAAACAGAAAATCAGAGCCATGAAAAAAAAAGGAAGAAAAAAATAAACTAAATGTAAGTATTAACCTCTAAGCTTATTAAGTAGCAAGGGCAAAGAAGGAAATTATTGAAGTTACACAGCTCTTTCTTGCAGAAGAAAAAACAGTATTATAATTCCTTATGAGAAGACATTTTCCCCGGCACAACATTCTAAAAAAAATATTTATCATACGAAGTCTTAACTCAGCATAGAGTGATACAATGCATATTATTCACGTTAATAGCTTAAAGCAATATGATGCATATTATTCTTATAAACAGTTTATATTTCAAAGTTATTTTCATATGATTGTTTATTTTGATGAATTCCAAAATAAGGCCAAGGGCTTAATATAATAATACAATTCAAAACAGACAAATGGGAGGGAATCTACTATGTCAAGATAGTAAAAATAAGATTGGCTAACAATTTTCCCCCTACTTAACCACTTCATTAGCAGCCCCTATTTCTATCTACACTTCAGAGCCACTTTTCCCCCAGTAGAGACAAAAAACAAAGTACTTTCAGTAGTATAACTAGATAATTGGCAAAGTCAATTTTATTTTGTGTCCACACTTCAATAAAATTAGTAGAATCTGAGTACATTAATTTTTATGGGTTGGTTAATAAAGCAGTAGTTTTTCTACTAGCTTTATCAAGTCAAAATTTCTTTCTTTTTTTTACGCCAAAATTTCTTAAAGAGTAGAAAATGCAGAAACATTGATTTTGTACCCTGAGACTTTACCAAAGTCCTTTATCAGTGTAAGCAGGTTTTTGACAGATTCTCTTGGATTTTCGAGATATAGGATATCATCAGCAAAAAGAGATAACTTAACTTCCTCTTTTCCTATTTGGATACCCCTGATTCCTTCTCTTGTCTAATTGCTCTAGCTAGGACTTCCAACACAATGTTGAACAAGAGGGGTGAGAGTGGGCAGTCTTGTCTTGTTCTGGTTTTCAGGGGAAATGTTTCCAGTTTCTGTCCATTTAGCAGTATGCTAGCTGTGGGTTTATCATAGATGGTGCTTACTATTTTGAGGTATGTTCCTTCTGTACCTAGGTATTTGAGGGTTTTTATCGAGAAGGGATGCTACATTTTATCAAAAGCTTTTTCTGCATCTAATGATATAATTATGTGGTTCTTGTTTTGACATATGTTGGTATATTTAATTACATTTATGGTCTTGCAGATGTTGAACCAGCCCTGCACATGCATGTTTGCTGCAGCTCTATACACAATAGCAAAAACATGGAACCAACCAAGCTGCCCGCTGAAGTTGAACTGGATTAAAAAAAAAAGTGGTACACATACACAATGGAATACAATGCAGCCATAAAGAAGGACAAACATATAGACTTTGCAGAAACTTGGATGGATTTAGAGTCTATCCTTCTCAGTGATCTATCACAGAAACAAAGAACAGATATGTTCTCAACCATAAGCGGACTTTGAACAATTATCACAATACTATAAGAAAGGGATTGGCAGTAGTGGGAAACTGCCAGAGAAGGGGGGCACACCTCATTAACAAGAGTATTTGAATAATGAACATTTGTATACCTAACCCTGAATTGTACCCCACATCTTCAAAAAATTAAAAAAGAAAAAAAGAAAAGGCAGAAACAATCCAGCTAAGCTTTCAGATGTTCACTATAAAAAGATTAGTTCACGCCTAATATTAGCAAAGTTTAAAAAGAGATAATAATAAAGTTGTACCAAATGTGGTAACCAAATTAATAAATTATACTATATAAATTATATTAAATATTACTTAAATGTAAATTAAGTCCAATTACTTCTTTAGTAGAAGGTAAACCACAATACTTGGGACTGAGAAGGGTAGGACATACTCATAAACTCGTTTTTGTATTTTTTTTTTTTTAATAGGAATCTCTCTCTGTTGTCCAGCCAGAGTGCAGTGGCACACTCACGGCTACCGCAGTCTTGACCTGCGTGGGGTTGAGTGAGCCTTCTGCCTCAGTCTTTCAACTAGCTGGAACTACAGATGTGTGACACCATGCCTGACTAATTTTTTAATTTATCATAGAGATGAGGTCTCGCCAAATTGCCCAGGCTGGTCTCAAACCCCTGAACTCAGGCAGTCCTCGTGCTTCTGCCTCCCAAAGTGCTGGGATTACAGGTATGAGCCACTGTGCCCAGCTTTGTAAACACTTTTAAAAGAAAAGATAACATCAAATCGGTATTCAAGCCAAAAGATACTTAAAGATAAATAGTACTATACAATATTAAACCTTAAAAAGGGTTACCATTTCTACGGCACAATTATAGATGAGTTTCTCTGCAGTTACACTGTTGATTTCATCAATAAATCTCTGTTTGTCAGAGAAGAAGCGATTCAGTTTTTCTGTAAGTTTCTTACACATGGTGATGCAGAATTTATATCGTTCATTCAGATTTTTGACAACTGAAAAAAAGCAGAGATGGGAACTATTTTAATTTTCCCCCATAACCAAAGGCACACTGACAAGTACCTTTCCTGCTGATACATAAGAAAAGTGACACTAAATGGTCATTAAAAAAAAGACTGGAAATAATTCTTTCATATGTTCTCTCTTTCAGTATGAAAAAATTGAGAATAATGCACTCTGACTTCTACCAATTAAGTGGTAAAAAACCAATAACCCAGCATTCTTTCCTTGTTAAGGATACTGAATAACAAACATAGTGATTCCTCATCAGATGTTTTTTCTCCTGGGGGTGAGAAAGAGCAACTCAAGGATCCCTGGAGTTACATGCTGTTATCTCCTTCCATACCTTGTTTCACAGCCGTGGATGGGCTCAGTTTCCCAGATTTGATCTGGGCTTTGGCGAGATGCAGAGAAGCCGCGAGCAGTTGTGCTGCTTTCATGTACAACACCAGCTGTTCCACCCGCCTGCACCCAGAAGACAGTAGCAAAAAGTTATCTTGTGAACCAAAATGCCAGATTTGGTGTTCCACACATTAAGTCACCATTAAAATACCCTGTCTAAAGGAATAGCATCTTCCTTGATTTCTTAATGTACAAATAAATCATCAGGGGGGAAGGCTTGGCTTGGAGAAAGATATGGGTACTTTGAAAACAACAGATACGCTCAGATAAAAACAATAGTCTTTTTATCATCAAATATCTTCAACAGTATAATTTACAAGGAAAAGTCAATACTAAGGTTGCATAATCTCCAAGTCTTGCTCAAACAGTGAAATCTAGTACAATGAAACAATTTAGAGACTGCCTTGAAACTTTTAATAATGAGACATGATTTCGGCAGATGACAATGCCTATGTCTCAGATATAAGTTTAGAGAAAGCATCAAGCATCTGGACATGAATGGCAGATGGGGCACCTACCCCCAGTCTTTGCTCAACTGGCTGATCTGGTCCACGACCACACTCTCCTGAATCTGGTACAAGGACACAGCAGATGTGCACAGCTCGGGGTTTCCTCCCCTTACAGCTGTCAGGTCCAACACACACTCAGTGAACATCAGCATCACATTCAGATGGCGTAAGGTGTCTGTGTGCTCTCGCTGCAGCAAAATCAATTTGTCTTAGAAAATTTCAGGTTAAGAATAAGTACATACTTATTTCTGTATATAAACTATGACCAATGCTAATGTTTTTCTATGCTTATAAATACTGGCATGATTAAAGGAGACAGATTTTTAAATTTCAGAAAGCTGGTAAGAAAATAAACAAAAATGAAACCAAATGTGGGTATGTATATGTTTGTGTCAGAGAATTCACATAAATGCCAAAGATGGGAGGTCACTGTGCTTTTATCAGTAAAAACATGAAAACTGTTGATTAAATCTGTACACATTGAGACAAAAACATGACAAAACAGACACCAAGATTATAAGGATGCTGGGCTCGGTGGCTCAGCCTGTAATCCCGTGCTTTGGGAGGCTGAGGTGAGTGAACT
>NW_007249852.1:136561-157549 GCF_000164805.1 Carlito syrichta
TGAGACTCAAAAAAAAAAAAAAAACATTATAAGGATACGCTGTGCACTAAATCATACTTTTAAAAAATTTTTTGAGATAGGGTCTCACTCTGTCGTCTAGGCTGGAATGCAGTGGCACGATCATGGCTCATGACAGCCTTGATTGACCTCCTGGACTCAAGAGATATTCCCACATCAGTCTTTTTTTTTTTTCTGAGTTGGAGTCTTACTCTGTCGCCCAGACTGGAGTGCAGTGGCCGCTCCCGGCCACCACAGCCTCGACCTGCTGGACTCCAGCGATCCTTCCGCTTCAGCCTTCCGAGTAGCCGGAATTACAGGTGTGCGCTACCATGCCCGGCTAATTTTTTGATTTATTGTAGAGATGAGATCTCGCCTGGTCTCGAACCCACGGGCTCAGGTAACCCACTCATCTCAGACTCCCAAAGGCACGGGATTACAGGCTGAGCCACCGAGCCCGGCTTCACATCAGTCTTTTGAGTAGGTAGGACTACAGGTGTGTACCACGACACTGGTCTAATATATGTATTAGATAAGATCTCACTTTGCTTCCCAGATTGGTCACAAACTCTTGGCCTCAAGCAATTTTCCTGCCTTGGCCTCCCAACCCACTATTACAGGTATGGGCCACCACACCCAGTCATACTTCTTTATTTATTTCTTTTCTTTTCTTTTTTTTTTAAATAGAGATAGGGTCTTGCTATGTTGCCCAGATTGGTCTTGAACTCCTCAATTCTTGAACTCAAGCAATTCTTCCATCTAGGCCTCCCAAAGTGCTGGCTTACAGACATAAGCCACCATGCCTGGTCCACATTTCTTGATAGTTTAGTGAATTCTACTGACTTCTTATAATTTCAGGGATGCTTTATTTAATTTCTAGTGATTTTTTAATTTAACAGTGATTCCTAATACCAAAGCTCTAAATCCCTGTAGCCTTCTCAGTTAATAAAAAAAAGGAGAATACAGCATCCAGAGAGGTGTCATTTAAAAACAAGTATTTTAAAGTTAACACTGTTTTGGGGTTTTTTTAAGTTATAAATGTATTGTGAAATTTCAAATAAGATAAAAAGCTTCTCAATTTTTTTTTGAGTTAGAGTTTCATTCTGTCGCCCAGACTGAAGTGCAGTGGCATGCTCACGGCCACCGCAGCCTCGACCTGCTGGGCTCAGGCGATCCTTCTGCCTCAGCCTTCCAAGTAGCTGGAACTACAGGCGCATGCTACCATGCCCAGCTTATTATTTTTTTATTTATTGTATTTATTTATTTAAAGTTGTATCCAGGGACTTGAGTCGAAACTCAGGAACTGAGCAGCACAGCTTTCAAGTCATAAAACTAACTTCTCCTATTCTGGCTTTGTGGTCAGCATGCTTCAGATTATGAACAATGTGTTTTTCCCTGTAGAACTAGCTCTGTGGAGGGAAGGAACTGATCTACAAGTAGGAGCATCCACTCTGCTTGACAGGTATATTTCTTAGTGTTAATGACTAATCTAATGTTATGGTTTATTTGTTTTTAAAACCTAAGTTTAAGTGTATTCTTTTTATCTTGTGAAGAAAAGCAAACTTTTGATAATAAAATGTTTTAAGGACAAAGATTATGCTCTAAAAATCCTATCAGTAGTGAATAAACTTCGAATAAAAAATTTGAGAACACAAAATCTCTATGAGTCATTTCCTATGAACCAAAGCTTGCTATGGATGAGTGTCATTGTTAATATTATGTTGAAAATATATCAGTGGTGTTTTTCAAATGCAAATAAAAAAGTTAAAGAGAAGAACATAACTTCAGAATTATCTAACATATCTTGTTCTTCTGTCATTTCCACAACATTCTCAACATTACATCAATGTGCCATTATATTCTCTTTTCTACCTCCATCAGGGTCTCCTCCGGCAGTTCAGGGGCTTCAAAGGTGATAAGCCCCTCTAGGCTGGGGGGTGAAGCACCATAAGGCACATATCTCAGGCTGGGAGCTGCCTCTGCTCCCGGAGGGGAAGAGCCCAAGCCCAGTCCAGGGGGGGAGCCCACACACACACGGCTACTCGCAGAGCACAAAGAGCCCCCGGAGCTGCTGGACCCCACTGCAAGGAAACACAGGACACATGGCATAGTGTCAAGGGTTAGGGTTCACACCCACTCCAACTTTTATTTATTGAACAAAACCTACTGAAGCAATGAAGGAAATGTGATCCCCTACCTACTATTTGAGGATATGAAAAGTTTTTATTTTTCCATGTTCACTTTTATTTCTTATGTATACATGAATATTTTATATTAGGCACCATCATACCTATATTTTTATATCCTGTTTTAAACAAATTTATATCATATTCATTTTTCTTTGTTGCTATATAGTTCTCATAGTTATAAAACTCAATGGATGCACAGTGGTTCACTAAGTTTATATATGTAATGTTTAGCTGGTGTAATTTATGTTATTTCTGATTTTATTCATATTACAAATAACACTGTGATGAAATACACAGTTTTGCTTCTTTTGAATGATTTCTTTGTGATAAATATTCCAACGTCGTACTGTAAACAGGAATGGAATTACCATAAATCAAATATTCTAAACAATTCTACATTTCTTGCTAAAAATTGCCAAATCACTTTCTAACACAGCTGTGAGTAAGCACATAGGTCCCACTAAATCTCAACAACATTGGGAATTATATTTAAAAAAAAATTTTGGTGTAGTGAACATCTGTAGAATGTTACTTTATTAAAATATTTTCTTATTATTTAAGATTTTTAGTAATCACAAAAGATTTTAGCTCTACTTTCTTTCTTGTTATTTATCTATTTCTATCCTTTGTTTATTAATCAATTGATATCTTGATTAGCAATCTATGTAGAAAAACAGAATTCAAAAGACACAAGGTATAATATATAAGAT
Source organism: Carlito syrichta (assembly GCF_000164805.1). Classification (NCBI taxonomy): domain Eukaryota; kingdom Metazoa; phylum Chordata; class Mammalia; order Primates; family Tarsiidae; genus Carlito; species Carlito syrichta. The sequence continues at coordinate 139,458 of NW_007249852.1, forward strand.
GATGCCAAATGACTGATTTCAAATCCAATCTAAATACTTCCTTAGTTAATTCTGAAATTAGTAACCTATTTATAAAAAATGATAAAACAAGTCTATTGGCCTGTCTAAATGTATATAGGATAAAGTACAAAGTCTGAGGCCCAAAGTACAAAAATTTAAAAATACATATGATTCAAAAAAAAAACAAAAACAGCCTATCATTTTCAAATGATTTATTAAATCTAAAATAAGCCTTCATTATAAGCTGAGAAGCACTATATATGATCTGCTCCTTCATGAAGTCATATTTATATTGTATTTTATTTCCTAACATACATATACATTCATTTTAACACATATACTATAGCACTTTAACTTCACAAAGATCCCCCCCAACTAATGATGCCTCATTTAATTCTTATAAACCTTTAAGATAAAAAAAAAATAGCATTCTACATTTTCACTGGTAAAAAAAATTGAAGTCCAGAGAAGTGACTTGTCTAAATTACAACACTGTCATTATCAGAACACTACTAGCGAAAGACTGTAAAATGACAAGCATTCCTCACCTGAGGTTGTTCTTGTTCGAAGGACCATATGGGTACAAGTGGGGGCCGTGGCACTGTGTGGAGGAGATCCTACAGTGAAGAGCACAGCCCTAGAACTTGCTGCTGTTCCTGTAGGAGGCGCCACTACAACACCACAGGCTCCTGCAGGAGCTACAACAAAACGTTTATTAAATGCTCTACTACCTTAATAGTGTTTATATCTGTGGGAGGGTTACAGGGAGACTTTACTGTTACGTTAGGGTTTTTTTTTCCCCCCACAAAAGTATTTATTACTCTTAAAATCAGAAAATGCAACACAGTATTTTCATTAAAGATATTTTACAGTAATCTCTTCTCAGGTGTGAATCTTCTTCACACCAAAATCTAGTATTCAGAGTGCTTTTGTATACTTCTAAAATACATGAACTATAAGTTACACTTGCTGAGGATAATCTGAAAAAGCAAAAACTGAGAACTGGGAATAAAAATAAAATGTTAGGCTGAATGGTAATCAGGAGTCTCCAAAGCAATACAGTTTTAGAAAGACATAGAAAGTTGAGACAAAATACATATAATGCCTTAGAATCACACCCTTACATCTACCAAGAAGGAAAGGATGTGGGACACGTATTGGAGGGGTTCGTTAACTGAGTTTGGGCTAAATGAAGAGTAGGCGAAAAATCATCCCTCCACTGAGCCAAGCAGAATCAATAAAAGTTGACCAAAGCTTTTCTACACTCAAACATTGGGAAAGCATTATACTTCTAGGACCATAGAATGGAGCAAGAGATAACAACACAAATCATAAATTTAAAAGAAGAGACACTGAACCAAATACAGAAAATTTGCTTCAATGTCCATCTTATCTACAACAAAGCAAAAGAAACTTAAAACATCTAATTACCAGAGGAAAAGGGAGTTCATTAAATTTTTCTAGGGAGCAAGGAACAGCAATCAGAAACTAATTAAAGAGGATCTATTGTTGAATGAAATGTATAAAATGACACAGATGTTCTCTTTATTTAATGTAATAAAATAATTTATTTTATTTTATTCCAGGATTTTATTTTAGCAGGCGAGAATTTTTAAATGTTCATTTAAGGGTCACTGAATCTTCAAATATACCCTCTTTTTGCCACCCTCCTCCCAAAGATCAATGAAATAGAATTAAGAGTCTAGAAATAAATACATTTATAATCAACTGATTTTTGACAAGACTGGCAAAACAATTCAATGAGGAAACGGTAATCTTTTCAATGGAACTAGGAACACTGAATAGCCCATGCAAAAGAATAAAGCTGGATCCCTTCGTCACATTATCCACAAGGATTATGTCAAACTGCACAACAGACATAAGTGTAAGAACCAACCTATAAAACTCTTAGAAGAAAATATAGTCGGGTGCGGTGGCTCATGCCTATAATCCCAGCACTTTGGGAGGACGAGGCGAGAGGATTGCATGAGCCCATGGGTTCGAGACCAGTCTGGGCAACTTGGCGAGATCTCATCTCTACTATAAATCAAAAAATTAGCCAGGCATGGTGCCATGCGCCTATAGTTCCAGCTACTTGGAAGGGTAAGGCAGAAGGATAGCCCTAGTACAGTAGGTTGAGGTTCAGTGGCTATGAGTGTGCCACTGCACTCCAGCCTGGGCAACAGAGTAAGACTCTGACTCCAAAAAAAAAAAGGTTACAATAGTGATTCTCAAATTTGAGTGTACATAATAATCACCTGGGGGCTTATTACATGTATTGATTCCTAAAAATCCATCCCCAGAAAATTTAATTAAGCAAGTCTGGGTTAGGGTCTGAAATCCCCATTTTGTTTTTGTTTTTTGACACAAAGTCTAAGTAACCTAGATGTGGGTGGTTATAGACAAAGTCTCTGGAACAACTATGAGAGGTTCAGAGATCTCAGTGGCCTTTATAGGATCCAGTTGCTATAACAGAACAATGATTACAGGTGTGTTTAGGCTACCTAAGCCAGTACTGAGGAAAAACAATCTTGGTCAGAATTCCTTCGAACTCATAAGCTGCTGATCATCAAGATACTGAGCAGGCCCCTGCCTTGATGGGCTTCTGAGAAGGAAGATAAAATGATAGGGAAGACATCCAGAAGTGTAAGAAAATATATTTATGTAGTTTTATGCCACTGCTTGTATAATTTGTTACAACAGCAATAAGAAACCAACGCATATGCTAACAAATTATCTGACTAAAAATAAATTAGATTTTTCTTACCTATATCCATTGGTCTTTCTGTATTTAAACTGTCCGTGCTGCCCTGGTGTCCACCGACAGGTGTCTTTACTTGTTGATCTGACAATTTCCCAGTACTGACAGATCTAAAAAGAACAGTAAAGTTAATAATGGAAAAGTACATTTTTTAAAAAAATAGAAGGGTTAACAGGAAGTCAGAGAACAAGGAAACAAAAAATAGATACCAAACAATTCAGAGTAGAGATAAACTTAAATATTTAAAATAAAAGACAGAAATAGAATATTCAAGAAGTTCAGGAAGAGCTCTGTATTTACACAATTACAGGAAGCATCTGTGGTTTTCAGAGATTCTAAATGTATACAATACATATCAATCACCATGTGGCATAAACCAGCTACTAAACCAATGTGGTCTGGTTGCTTTCATAACAGAATAACATTATAGTTTTTCTGTATTACAGTTCTGTATTACAGTTTTCATGCTTAGCTAGAGAAGAAACAGACTTTTACCTGCCAAACAATGTCTTGTTCTGCTGCTCAGACCGCTGCCTCTCACCTCCTTGTACTAAGAGGCAATGGGAGCATTCCTGTGGGTCATTCCCATCTTTAGATTGCCCTTCAGCAGGCCCATGACGAGTAACCAAGGCTAACAGGTTGGAAGACGCTTGCGTTTTAGGGATTTTGAAAGGAGCTGTGGTCTAAAGAAACATATATAAGCTAGTTAATAAGATGTATGAACTGTTTAGAATCGGCAGGCTGTGTGACCCAATTGTCAGGAGTATAGACTCTGGAGTCAGTCACCTGGACTGAAGTACTGGCTCTTCTATTTACAGCCTGTATGACCTAGTACAGTTATGTAAACTCTCTAAGCCTCAATTTCCCTAGTCTCAAGGTTAAGTAGGATCATGTATATAAAGCATTTATCAAGTAAAGAATTTACACTGTGCCTGGCACATAGTAAGTGCTCATTAAGTCACAGCTAGTCTCATCATGAATCCTTTCCATAAAGTACTATACTAGTTCATGACCTACAAAAGGGTTTAATAAACACACCTTAGTAGGAGAGCCAATGATTGTTGGTAAGGGAGTTTTAAAAAAACAGTCAGAACTCCGTGGAGAGGATCCCAAGTGCTTGGTGGGAGAGGTTCCCAGGCTGCCAGGCCGACTGGGCTGAGGTGAGTAGCTGTACCCAGCTCCGGCATGGGATGGGCACACTGGGTCGGAGTGCTGTTTTCTGAGCTTCTGCTTGTTCTGGTAGATGTCGGTGAGGGTGGGGGCGCTCTGCAGTCTAGCACCCAATAAATGAGACTGTGGTGACTGAGCCTGTGGCACTGGAGAACCTAACAGGAAAAATGAAAGCAATAAAAGTGAAAGTGAAGATGTACAGGGCAAAAACTTCAGAATCAAGAAGACAATTTTAATATAAAAGTTGTATACTTGGCAAGAGACTATTTCCTGGCATTCTTTACAAAACAATGACATTGTTGTTCATATTCTCAGGAGATAAAATGTAATAATGACAGGTGTATTAGCTGTTTTTATCAGCAGCTAGCACAAGATCTGATAAACGCCAAAGAAAGCAATATAATTAATGGTTAAATTTAATAAAAATAAGAAAGGCCAACATTGAACAGGATGTTTTTAATTGGAGTCTCACTCTTGTCGCCTAGGCTGGAGTACAGTGGCACACTCATGGCCACCTCAGCCTTCACCTACTGGACGTAGGCGATCCTTCTACCTCAGCCTTCCAAGTAGCTGGAACTACAGATGCACACCACCACATCCGGCTAGTTTTTGTGATTTTATTGTAGAGATGAGGTCTCACCCATCTGGTCTCGAACCTACAAGCTCAGGCAATCCTCTCACCTCGGCCTCCCAAAGTGCTGGGATTACAGGCTGAGCCACCATGCCTGGCCAGGATGATTTTTAAAAATATAATGAATATATACCTGGGTATATCAATATAATTATTCTCTTTTTCACACAGCAACTGAAAGAGACTTTTCAAACTAACCCATGATAACCCTTATTTTTAAAAGAAATCCAAAAACAAATATATATAAAATGTGAAAATAAAAAGATCATATAGATAAAAGACCTTTCCTGGATTTTACTTTATATGTCTAAAAATAATAAGCATGTGGATATTTTATGTATTTTGTCAGTTTCTTTAGTGACAATTTTTTTTTCCCACGTGCAAAGACTGTTTTACTCCCTAGGAAGGAAGATGTGTGGGGAAGAAACTCCACAGGAAATGGAAGTACGGGTGACAGTGACACCAGGGTGCGTGGCTCAGGAATCAGCTGGATGCTGCTGCACAGGGACACGGTCCTGGCCCTGGTCCCCACATGTCTGTCTCAGGTGCAGGATGAAGGCGGTGGGGGTGGAAAACGTGCCCACTCTACACAAGGAGACACTGTGCCTGCCTGTTCCTAGAGGCCCAGGGACACCAAAACCTTCCTCTCAAGAACGGTGGTAGACAGGTGGGAATGAGAGGGGCTTGGGTGCCACAGACAACCTGAAACAATCACAGGGGCCCACAGGGGCAGGCGGAATCAGTACTGGGATGAGACTGCAGGGAAAACAACAGCTGGCCAAGCAGCTGCTCCATGGTGGTGATGGTGGCTCTTGAACTAGGGCCTAGGGCAGGTCTAACCTCAAGAGTCACTTCTGAGGACTCTGGCCATATTGGGTGGGAAGCCCTCATCCTCTCAGCAGAGTGTTCACTTCTGTCCCTATTTCTGGCACGATCCTGCCCTGGCAAGCCTGTAGAGAGCAGACCGGCAAGGCACCAGGCAAAGTCCTGCCCTCCCCACACACGCCCAAGACGTGAGGGTTCCGCGGCTTCTTGGCAGGCGAGACGCTCTGACAACATCCTTTGGTTTGCGCTGGGTCATCCGGGCCATCCCGGCAGAGCACACTAAGATTCGTCCCTCCTCCACAGTGGCCTCTGGCTGCCGTGGCAACCTGAGGACAGCGGCTGGGCCCGAGCCCACCTCACAGGGACAGAGGTCTTTTGCAGGACGAAGGTGGGGCTGCTCCCCTACTGGGCCCAGCCATCCAGGGCCGGGGCCTCCTTATCCCCGCTGCCCCTCAGTGCCCCATTCCTCATCTTCTCTGGAAACGGGTCGGCGTCCACGGGGAGGTCCTGGCTGTGGCTCCTGCAGCAAAGTCACTTCCAACAGGACTTGGGGAGGAGGGCGAGGAGTTGTGGCACCACCGGGTAGATGGTCCCTGGGCTTGGGGGCCGGCCCCGCATCCCCCCAGTGAGCAAGCTGACCGCCAGGCCCACCACAAGGATGGTGGTGGAGTTGTGGGCACTGTAGAGTAGAGCTGCTGTAGCCCTGTGGGCTTGGAGAAGGCAGTGGAGGGCACAAGTGTGGTAACAGTGGCAGTGGTCAGGTTGTTGGGCAGAGAGAAGCTGGACTTGTTCGGGGGTGAGGGTGTCACGCTGGAGCCCACACTGGTCTCTACACTTCCAATGCCGATCCAGAAGGCCATGGCGAGTCCAGCCAGCAGGCCCACGATGGTGCCACGAAGGTTGGCACAAGGAAAGAAGATCCCAAGGCAGAAGAGTCCAAGCAGCGGTCCCCCCACCATGGCGAAGATGCTGATTGCTGCCTGCAGCATGGGTCCCATCTGGGAGGAAATGTAGGCCATTCCCAGACAGAGTAGCCCGTAGTCAAAGGTGAGGCTTTTGGAAAGCAAGGTGGCCCAGGCTTCAGAAAACTCAGGGAACCAGGGCTGAATCAGGTCTTCCATTGTCACAGTTGCCAGGGAGTTAAAAGCAGAGGAGATGGTGCTAAGGGAGCCGCTGAAGAGGGCAAGCCTGGCAGGTCCCTCAGGAGATCTATCACAAAGTACAGGATGAACTGGTCAGGGGCTGCCTGAGACTGCTGGGGGCTCATGGGGTACTCCTGGTAGTAGGCAAACATGACGAGGCTGATGAGGCAGCCCATGTAGAGGACCAGCTGCTGGCAGGGGAACATCGCATGGCAGGAGAGCACAGCTGCCTTCTCAGTGCGGGAGCTGAGGTAGTGCTGCACCTGGGCCTGGTTCACCTGGTACAAGGACAGCATCATGAAGATGCTCCCGAAAGCCAGGGTCCAGAATGTGTGCCGCACAAAGGGGTTGGGGTCCAGCTCGATCCCAGAGATGCAGCTGTGCTGCAACACCACGGCCCACATGTGCCCCAAGCTGCCTACTTTGGCCAACCCCATGGCGATTAACGGACAGCTGCCCCAGGAACATGACCAGTGTCTGGAACACGTCTGTCCAGATGACGGCCTTCAGCCCGCCCAGGGCAGTACAGACGGTGCAAACGACGCCTAGCATCAGCACTGACAGCCACAGGTCGAAGCCAGTCAGCGCGTTGAGAGCCAACAACGGAGCATAGAGCACGACTCCCATGTAGATCAACATCTGAAAGATGAAGGTCACAGTCCCACAGACACGCAGGGCTTTATTGAACCGGAGCTCCAGGTACTCGTAGGCACTGGTGAGGTGCAGACAGTAGAAGATGGGAATGAAGATGTGAGTGGGAATCAACGGCCCCAGGAAGTAGGAGCAGCCCAGGAACCAGTACTAGGTCCCGAACGGGTAGACCTCAGACGGCGCGCCCAGGATGGCCAAGGCTAACTGGAAGGTGGCCAGCAGAGTCAGCGCCACAGGGAGGCAGCCCATTTTGCAGACTGCCATGAGCAGCTGACCGATGGTGTGATGGCACCAGCCACAACACGTGTGGTAGAGTCCGATGGCAAGAGAAAGAACCAGCAGCAGGATGAACACCTCGTAGTCCAGAGGGAGAAAGCGGCTGTGGCCAAGCTCCTCTCTGAGGCAGGGGGAGGGGAGTGGAGGTATGCACCCCACACTCCTGTCTTCACCAGGTCTGATCTGCAGCCAGCTGCTGATCCTGGGCTCGGGGCTACTCCCTGGCTCCTAGCCATGGTTTCACGGTTTTCCTCTTTGGCTGAGTGACACTGTCCAGGGTGAGCTGCTGGACTCCGAACGTGGCACATGGGAAGCCAATCGCGGTGCCCCGGCCCCGCCCCCGCCCCTCCCTGCGTCGCCATGTTTACTACTGGCGGACCTCCGGAGGCCCAGCCGCCTTGGGGGCGCGACCCCGGGCGGGGTGGGCACCGGCATCGAGTCGGTGAGCACAGCCCCCGACCGCGTGGAGGGGCGGGGCTCCGGGGCCTGTCTAGTGACACATTTAAAAACTAAAGTATCCATATTCTCTACGAAGAAAATAATTGTCCACAGATATTCCAGTCTCTTAAGGGGACACCATGTCAAGAGTCTAGGAGACAGGGTTCCCCTTTCCACACATAACCTTGTTGTTGCCAACCTAACAAAGGCCCACTAAGCCTTGACTCCAGTTGCACATTCCTTGGGGTTTCTTGCAAGCCAAACTATCAGCAATAACATTAAGGGCATGCAAATATTTCTAAAAATGGACACCAAAAGCAACTTTACTATTGACCACTGCTGGCTTCATTTTACTCCAAACCTGATATTCAATTTTTCAGAGGTGTGTTCTGCCCTTTCTAGAAATAAATAATGAAACTAGTACTAGCATTTTTTGATATAGAGGAAGTTATTTAAACTTTGTTTTTAAGAAAACACAAAACATAAGATAAATTTAGAAAAGAGTGCTTTTCTAATCTAAGTAACATAATTCCTTTAACTGGCCAACTCCTACCCATACAATATACTTTGATTTATAAAAGTGTGATTTATACATCTTTTTTCAGGCATATATATGCATATATATGTGTGTATGATATAACAGAACGAATAAACATCTATTTTTTTTTTTGATACTGACCGCTGGTTCTTACCAAGAATAATATTGACAGTATTAAAGTAATGTAATTTCATTTTGTAAACTGATTTTCATTATCTACATGAAAATAACCAAAATTATTTGGCTATTTAATTCCTAAGACTTATTTTCACTAAGGAATCTTAATCACAAAAGGAGATATTAGATTAGCTTAGATATTAGATTAGATATTAGATATGATATAGGATAGCAGAGGAAATATTTATCAATTCTGTTATTTTGATAAGACTAGAAGAATATAACAAATTCATGTATAATAAAATTCAAATTATTAATAAACCAAATACATTTTCCTACCTGAGGCGTTTCTACTCCTGGATTCATGGCCCTGAGGATGCCCACAGCAGCACTGACTAAATTGCTCAGGAATGGTACCAACTATGAAAAGGGAGACAGAGAAAGGAAGAAATGACTCAAAACCAATAAAGGCCGGAAACAGGCAACCCATGCACAAATTGCACAGTATATTTTAGCTGATGAAGTTTTAATTGGCAAAGGTTTAGTTCAACTAACACTTACTGGACACCAATGTGTTGGGTGCTGGGCACACTAAGACAAAAAGTAACCAGCCTTGAAACAAGAACATTAGGACAGAAAGACATGCAAACAAATAAATGCCTCCAACAGGTATGTGTATAAAACAGAAAAGTATGAAGAGTTGGTACAGCGTCTGGGGCTTGTGGAGCTGCAGAGAACAGGTGAGTGACACAGCCTCAGTTGCTGTCCTTCTAGATCCATGTTTATGCCAAGGCTAGGTTTACTCTGGGACTACTCCCTGCCAATGACTGCATATAGGTGAAGGGTGCAGGAAGTGACCAGAGGGGCGGCTCCCCAAATGGCGCCGACACACCAGACAACAAAGGCCCTAGGTCCCGGCTTCTGTGAGCACAATTCCCGCGGGCGCGAATTTCAAACCTGCAAGCCTCCAATCCGTAGCCAGCCTTGTTATGCATCCAATAGGGCTATAACACGGTTTGGCCCCACCCTGCTCCCATGCAGCTCCTCCAATAGGAACATAGCATGGCCCCTTCCGGTCCCTGTCAGGTTAGTAAATACAGCCCTCTCCCTGCATATCTCTCTCTCTCAATCTCTCTCTCAATATCTCTCTCTCTCTCTCTCTTTCTTTCTCTCTCTCTCCCTCTCTGCAGCTCTCTCCCTGCCTTTCTTCCACTTCCTCTCTCTCTCTTACTCTCTCTTTTTCTTTTTTTATCCCCTCTGTAACAGCCGCTTTAATAAATCTCTTGGTCCTGGCCGGGTGTGGAGTCATTACTGGCGCCGAACTTCTTTCAATAGGGGTGGGAGGAACTAATTCAGGTCTGTTCAAGTGGTTCAGTGAATTCCTCTAATAGACAACTCAGTGCTTGGGGATACTCCTTCAGTCTGGCAAAAAGCTTCTTAGAACTGCACTATATTCTAAGACTCTTCTTGTCCAGTTCTTCCTTCCCTCCCTTTCCAGGTGTCAGACCTACATCTGGGTCCGAGGGACCTTCCTTCCTCCTCCCCTTTATCCTTCACCCAGTTACTCCCAATTAATCTTTTGCATATCTAATACCTTATTTCCACCTACCTCTCTGAGAACCCAACTAACACAGAGGGAGAGAAGGCTTCGGGGAGCTTAAGCAGATGAGAGACATATATCTGTAACAAGAAGGGGCAGAGTGCAAAGAACCAGGCAGCAGGCAGAGATGAGAGCCTTAGGAAGGGCCTTATCCTTGAGTGCAGGGATAAGGTTTAGACCTTGTCTCTGGTGAACTTGGAGCACCTCTGGGGCTGTGCAGGGGTGAAAAAGGGTTCAAGATTTTAAGATTTTTTTCAGCTGAAAACAGCTTTGAAACCATTGCAACAGGTGATGAAACAATTTAAACTTTTTTTAAAACACTAAATTGTGAGATTTGTTTTAAATAGGATTTCTGCAACTACTAGCAACCTTTCTCTCTCTGTCTCCTGAGAATTCTTCCTGTTCCAACTGAATCTTACTCCAACAGTTCTGAGGGAGGGCCCTCTCCTTTTGAAAGTTTTTTGTTTGTTTTGCAATTTTGAGTTCTGTCACTCTCAGATCTCTCTGCACCACGTTCTTTCTACCACCTCAATGCTGCCTTTCACAAAGATGCTGCAGTCTCAGTGGCTTTGGCTCTCTCACATATAATTCTGGAATTTCAGCTTTTCCTTTTGTCCCTTTGTTTCACTGAAGATATAGTGTGTAATGTGTTTTTCCATTTGGTAGGGTTTTTTGTCGTCACTGTTTTGCTTATTTTGGCATTTTCCTTGTCACTGTATATGGCTTCCAGAAGTGGGAAGATTTGTAACAAAGCTACCACCATATTCCTACTTGAGCTGGAAGGTTTCTGGTAAATATGACCTAGAGCTGTCAAATTTTAATCCTCATAAATCTGAGTGATACGTAGAAGAAGGACTTAATGCACTTTAACCGAGGGTTTTTAACTGCATTTAGAGCCCAAACCCAGTAGAGATACTTTTTATACTTAAGGTTCACTTGCATTGTTATATTTCTAGTAGAGGTCCTAAGAGATTTATATAGAGATTCTCAAGAGGGCACTGGGAATGAGGTAGACTTGAAGGGAGGGATATGGCCTCCAATCAGCTGAGAATCACTGTTATCCTGAACCAAAATTCCTAAAGAGAGTGTATGATGTCAGGTTTGTTATAGTGAAAAAAAGGTTGAAAACAACTGTATTAAACTCTCCTTACCCAAAGGGGAAGGTGAATAAGGCCTGGAAGACCCAATGGAGAGTCTTCGTCCAACTGTCTGTACTGTGTCTGCTGGCGCTGGGGAGCAAGATCCCAGCCGGAGGAAGCCCATGGGGCTGGTGTTGGATCTTCTTACCACTGCAGATCTGAAAAGTAAAAGAAAATTACTACCTCTCTGGCAAGTTCTAGAATTCTTTATTCCTGTGTTTTTTGTTTTGTTTTTTCTGAAACTTCCTAACAATATGCCATGGAATGAAGTTTAATTTTTTAAATATGTAACACAGTAACATGGAACAAACATAAAATATGTAAAATGATAGTATGAAGTCTTCCTCCCACCCTTGTAGCCTATATGCCCAATTTCCAACACTTCCCTGATTCTATTCAAAAGGCTACCACTATTTTTAGTGTCTGGTGTACCCTTCCAGAGTTCCTTAATGCACATACAAGCAAAATGAATACATAATCTTATTTTCATCTTGTTTTAACACCAAGGGTGATATGTTGATATATACTATGCTCAGTCTTTTTGGTCTTAGATTCCCTTTAAACTCTAAAAAATTACTGACGACTTCAGAGAATTTTTGTTTCTATAACTTACATCTGTTGATATTTACTGTATTAAAAATTAAACTGAGACATTTAAAACTATTAATTAATTAAAAATACTAAACTGGCCAGGCACAGTGGCTCATTCCTATAACCCCAGCACTTTGGGAGGCCATGCAAGAGGACTGCCTCAGCCCAGGAGTTTGAGACCAACCTGGGCAACATGGCAAGACCTTGTCTCTACAATTAAAAAAAAAAAAAAATTAGCTGGGCATGGTGGTGCATACCTGTAGTCCCAGATACTTGGGAGGATGAAGCAGAAGGATCACCTGAGCCCAGCAGGTTGAGGCTGCAGTAACTGTGATTGTACCACTGCACTCCAGCCTGGGCATCAGAGTGAGACTCCAATTCAATGATGATGATAATAATAATAATAAGCATGGCATTATTTTACATTTTTGCAAATTTCTAATGTCTGATTTAATAAAAAACATTTGGATTCTTGTAACTGCTTCTGCATTCAATCTGTTATATTTTTAAGTGAAGTATACAAAGAAGATACAGCCTTACACAGAAATGTAACTGGAAAAGGAAGGAATATTTTGTTAGATTTTTTGGATAACTGTGCTACTCTTCTTTGATGCTACACCAAAACTCAGCAAGTGGTCGCTTCTAAAAGGTTGCCTGTAATGTGGAATCAAACCATATCAATGAACTCATACTCCATTAAACGAAACTTCGTTATTTTGCAAAGAATCTTGCACTTTTTTTTTTTTTTTTGAGTTGGAGTCTCACTCTGTCACCCAGACTGGAGTGCAGTGGCCACTCCCGGCCACTGCAACCTCGACCTGCTGGGCTCCGGCGATCCTTCTTTCTCAGCCTTCCAAGTAGCCGGAACTACAGGCGCGCGCTACCACGCCCGGCTAATTTTTGATTTATTGTAGAGATGAGGTCTCGCCAAGGTGCCGAGGAGGGTCTCGAACCTGCAGGCTCAGGCAATCCACTCACCTCGGCCTCCCAAAGCACTGAGATTACAGGCTGAGCCACCAAGCCCGGCCAGAATCTTGCACGTTTAATGCATCTTTTACCTGTGCATGATTTTTTAACATTTGCTCATTTGGAAAATATTAATGGAGTTATGCAGATTTTCCACATGTTGATATATTATACAATATCAAAAAGTCACATTTATATCAAAATAGCACCACCAATTTTAACATTAACTTTTTTGTCTGAAACATCTGGCAGAGTGTAACAGAAGCTGTCAAAATGACAGTGGTGAATAGAAGTTTTCCAAAATTCTAATTTTTGCTTAAAAGCTCAATTTTTAACACTGACATTTATCATCACTTGTTTTCTCCAAAGTGGCAAAACACAGTTGTTTTTCAACAAAATGGCTGCTTGATACCCATAACCATAGTCTGCCAGTCATCCTTTTTTTTCTTTTTCAAACCCTTTTGTCGAGTGCTGACTTTCAACATACTGTAGTGAGGGAGCTGCTCTGCTACGTACAAAACCCTGACCCAGAAGCAGGGGGTCTACAAATGGTTTAGCATCAGGTACCCCATGAATGCACGATGAGTGAGGGGGCAGCTGCTTTCAACCACTATCTAAAGTAAAAAGGGTGCTCTATGAAAAAGCAGCTAGTTCAACTTGCAACTAAAATCATTCAAGTGCTTTTCCTAAGACAATTACTCTAATTGCAGCAAAGTGCTTCATGAGTGGAATACTCGAGGATTGAGATCTTCAAAGAACAACAGTAATTTTTATTGCTTCCTCAAGAACATTCCTTTGTACCACAAGTGAGGTGGTAAAGAATAGAAAGACTAGGCCGGGCTCAGTGGCTTAGTCTATAATCACAGCACTCTGGGAGGCCAAGGTGAGTGGATTGCCTGAGCCCGCAGGTTTGAGACCAGGCCAGGCAACTTGGCGAGACCTCGTCGCTACAATAAATAAAAAATTAGCTGGGTATGGTAGTGCATGCCTATGGTTCTGGCTACTTGGAAGGCTGAGGCAGAAGAATCACTAGAGTCCAGCAGGCTGACGCTGGGTGGTGGCCGTGAGCGTGCCACTGCACTCCAGTGTGGGTGACGGTGTGAGACTCCAACTCAAAAAAAAAAAAAAAGAATACAAAAACTAAAAGTAAAGTTGGGTGCCACCACTTTGCTTCAGGTAAAAACACCAGCAGTTTTACCCATCTTTGCTTTCTGTACCATCAATGCATATATCAATGTAGTGAAAAAAGCAAATAATGTACTAGTATTATTATGAAAATAGTTTTGACATCATGGATCATCTGAAAGAATACACAGACCACACTTTGACAGTCACTGCTTAATATATTGCTAATCACTTTATGTTTTTCATTTTATAATATACCTTGGAAATATTTCTACTTCAGACCACAGAACACTTCTTTACTCTTTTTGGAATTAAGATGTATAGTACTCCATTGTCAGAGATGGATCATAACAAATTAGTTCCTTATTGGTACACACTTGGTTTATTTCTCATTCTTTACTATCATAACAGTTAACAGCTTTGTACATATGTAATTTAATACTTTGGCAATTTAATACTTCTGTATATGTAGAATATGCATATGACAATGTATATGTATATGTGGAATAAATAACCAGAAGTTGAAGTGCTACTTCCTCCCTCTACTCTACTTGAGTTCCCTGAGATTTAGGTCTCTCTAAGGTACTGTGGGGCACAGTGATTTTCATGTTGTCAGAATCCCTGATTATATGCACAGAAATTTACTAAACTTTCTCAGCTACCGAACATCTCTTCTTTTTTCACTTGTCTTTGTGGACTTGTACTTTTGTTATTCTTTTACTATGATCTTAGTAGGGTCTCAGGATGGGAAAGAAGTAAACAATAGGTAAATAATCTGCTACAACCGGCGGGATTTCATTTTTTAACAAGTTTTTCCTCAATTCTTAAAAGCAATTACAGTTTTAAGTGTCTAGATATATACACATACACACATATACACATACAAATATATACATATATACAAAAATACATATCATACTACCTATCCAACTAAACTTAAATATCATTTACATTGATCTGTTATAATATTTTATTTCCAATTTTGTAAAATTCATGCATTTCCATTATACACATATGTAAGAGACTGAGTGTGCTATGAAAAGTAGATCTTTCTATAACAATATTTTTTTTAATAAAAGGAAAAGAAAGAAGAAAAAAGCTACTAGCTTACCTTGGAGAACCATGTAGATTTGTGCCTGAGGTGGCAGTAGATGTAAGATTCTGCTCTATGCGCTGATAATTCCTTATTTGAGTAGGAACTGGAATTGGTGCTGTTTCACTGTGAGATGACACAGTAGGCTGACACTGCCTGTAACCATAATTTATTTAAAAAGGAAAGAAATAACAGTAAGACTTTTTCTTTCATTTGACCAGTTAGTTATATTTAGAGCAAATTCTAGAAAGAGTCAAATGATCAATACGTGAATAAGAAATGATCTTGTTAAAAAAATATATAAAGAAAAAAATCATAGTTGTCATCTAAAGAAATCTCCTGGCATTCGTATGCATATTGAGGACTAATAATTACAACAACTACTGGAAAAAAGTTCTTCTACAACAAAAAAAGTCTACAGGTCAGCAAAACTTTTATCCACTCACATTCTGCTATTTGTTACTATGTGAAAGAAAAAAAATATTTCTAGGAAAATATGCTCGGTAAAAGAACAGGAAGTTCAAAAGCAAAGATGAGTGGAATGTTTACAAAAGTCACGAACGTGGTAAGCATTCCCAAGGAACTATGACTTTATGAAGACTGAAAACATATCGTGCAACTCTCAAAGCATACAAGTGATCTGAAGTCCACATTTGAAGTGTTCATATTTGGGTTCTTTAATAGTCTCTTTCCTTGTTTTTCATGAATTCAGAAACAGTATGTCCCTACATGATTTTCAATTCATTTTACAACATATCCTAAAACATGTCAGAGACAATATTGGACCTTCAATAAGATGACTATTTCATTCCTCTGCCCTTTTATAATTCTGAAAATGCCACATGAATCTTACATTTTTTCCTAATTACAATGCTACAAGATATAAAAAAGATCATTTATTTAGTTATTCAAACAGTTATGGTTATCTTTTAAAGTGTCACTTTATATCATTTTTTAGTCAGGGTCTCATTCTGTTACCAGGCTGGAGTGCAGTGGTATCATCATGGCTTACCACAGTGGTATCATCATGGCTTACCACAGCCTCGATCTCCTGGGCTCAGGCAATCCTTCTGCCTCAGTATCCCAAGTAGTTGGGATTACAAAAGTGCGCTACCACACCCAGATAATTTTTTGATTTTTTTGTAGAGATGAGTTCTTGCTATGTTGCACTGGCTGTTCTTGAACTCCTGGGTTCAAGCAATCCTTCCACCTCAGTCTCCCAAAGTGCTGGGATTACAAGTGTGAGCTACCACACCCAGCCTGAAGTGTCACTTTAGAACTTATTTAACCATTAGAGTATTTTACATTTAAATAAAAAGAAAATCTCATCTGTAGCTACCTCTTTGTTTTAGGAAGACTCTATGAGTAAATCCTGAGAGATTGACAAATAATCAAGACACAAAGGATATGGTTAGAATGCAATGACCAGGGGCAGAGGGAGAGAAGAGGGGAAGATCTATGTACGTAAGAGTTCCTGAGACTTCCAGCAAGATGGCGATGGAGCAGCCTGGTCTATGAAACCCTCTGCAAAGGAGAACACAGAGGGTCTCTAGCTCTCTCTCCCCGGGGGGCTGCAGATCCCAACGTGGGCAGCCTGCTCTTCACACGGAGCTGGGTGGTCACCACCACTGGGGCATCGCAGCGGTCTGAACAGCCAGTGCAGCCACAGACACAGCAGCCGCCGGCGCTGCACAACCTCCGTGGCAGCCATAGCGCATGGTGCCACCCATGCCTGAGGAGATCCACAACTTCAGTCCTTGAAGCCCCTACAGGCAAGATCTGCTGGGATCGCTGCCACCTCTGCTGCCACCTTTACGTCCTGCCGGCTGTGGGTCTCCTCCTGTGTGCCCTGAGGCAGGCTCCCATCTCTGGCCTCTGCCCGACTCCTGTCCGGCTCCACCCCCTCCGGGGCGAGCAGCTGAGATAGCACCACCTGCTGGCGATACAAGGTAACAACACCGAAATGGGAGAAACACGCTTGAAAAACAGAGGCCAGATTTGAATGGTGAACTGAGAGTGATCTGAACTGTCCTTCACAGCAGGCCAGGGGCAACTGACTCTAACTGCAAACTAATTTCCCAGCTTGAAAAGACAGCTAGAAATCAGAGCTGAAAGGACACTGGACTTAAACGAAAAGTCTCAGAGTGTGATTGATTGGTTCTGTTAGTTTAATGACTTAATTCTATTCCTACTGTTTTTTTCTTTTTTTTCTTCTCCTCTTCCTTTTCTTCTCTCTGTAAACCATATCTTTGTATAGATGAATAGCACACCAATAAGGTGGTTGGTTAGCCTGTATGTTAGCATCATTGTATGTTCTATTTTTTTTTGTATGGGAGTTGGTTAGTCTATAGCCGCAGTCTATTGTTTTTAACTGCTTCAGTTTAGGTCTCTCTCTCCATTTGTTGGTACACTCGTCTGTTTCCCCCCCTTACTCCTCTCTCTCTCCACCTCCGTCTTCCCCCCACTGTCTGCTCCATTCTATTCCCTCTGCTAACCACATTTTATTTCAGGGAATAAACCTACAGCCCCACTGCATGGATAGATTCCAAAGCAGTGGGAAGTGGGTTTCAGATTATCCAAAAACCTGTCGGCAAATACCAGGACCTGCAGATAGATTTTGAATCACAGCTCCCCCCTTAAGTAAACCTCAAAACTGCAAAAAGGACCACCCCCAACCTACAGTGCAACTCCAGAACTGAACAAAGTAAGAGGGCATACATAAAGAATAGGAGATCGAACAAACAGAAGTAAAAGCAATCCCTCTACCCCTGAATAACAGAATTAAAGAAGATGGTGATGTGGAAGGAAGGAAAAAGTAGGGAGGGGAAAAAAACCACACAGATGAAGAAAAACCAAAAGAAGAATATAGGTCTCACACAGACCCCTGGGAGATCAGACACTGAGAAAACAGAATCCGGAACACAAACAATGAAGAGCCCCCAGAGTGACTGGTCACATGCAACAAACCCAGACATCAGGACACTAGTAGAGAGAATTTAAAAAAGTGAGGAGAGACAAGAGGAAAATAG
>NW_007249852.1:157721-160687 GCF_000164805.1 Carlito syrichta
AGAACTACCCCAAACTGTCAAAACCATAGAGAAGAAGCTCAAAAAGACAGAACAAAACCTTCAAGAGATGAATGATCACTTCAAGAGACCAAACCTAAGCGTAATTGGTCTTCTTGAGGCAGAGAGAGAAACAGAGGTCACACTGGAACAAACATTTCATGAAATCATTCAAGAAAACTTCCCTCATCTCATCAAGGATGAAAAAATTCAAACACAAGAGATTCAGAGAACCCCTGCAAGACAACAAATGAGAAGACCAACTCCCAGACATAAAATAATTTGCCTAAACAAAGTAGGTATAAAAGAAAAAATCCTAAAGGCTGCAAGAGAAAAAGGTCAGACTACATACCAGGGAAGACCAATTAGAATAGCAGCAGATTTATCTACAGAAACCCTCCAGGCTAGGAGAGCTTGGAGTCCTATCTTCAAAGTTCTAAAAGACAAACAATTTCAACCGAGAATAACCTACCCAGCCAAGCTAAGCTTTATCACTGAGGGAGAATTGAAATCTTTCCCAGATATCCAATCCCTAAGAACCTACGCTGCCACAAGACCGCCTCTACAAGAAACACTTAAGAAAGTATTGAACATAGAAGAAAAGAGGAAAAAAAAAAACAACAACATTCTTCACAACAGTATAGGCAAAAGATTAAAAACACACATGATCCAGCTCTAAAACCAAAAGAAAGACAATACACAAACAGGAAGAACAACAACTCCGTAAGAACATTATGATAGGGATCAACTCTCACATTTCAATAATTAATCTGAATGTGAATGGACTAAATGCACCACTGAAAAGACAGAATGGCAAAATGGATAAAATATCACCAGGCAACAATCTATTGCCTTCAAGAAACTCACCTCACTAGAAAGGACACTCACAGACTCAAAGTAAGAGGATGGGAAACAAATTTTCAGGCGAATGGAACACAAAAGAAAGGTGGAGTCGTGATATTAATCTCAGACAAAATACCCTTTAAGCTATCAAAAATATAAAAGGTACAAAAGGCCACTACATAATGATAAAAGGTTCAATCCATCAACAAGAAATATCCATCCTAAACATACATGCACCAAACATAGGAGCACCAACTTTCATAAAGCAGCTCCTAGGTAAACTAAAAAAGATATCGACTCCAATACCATCATAGCTGGGGACTTTAATACCCCACTCACAACCCTAAACAGATCATCAGGACAAAAAATCAGCAACGAGATCCGAAACCTCAATGTGGCTCTTGATCAAATGGACTTAACTGATACCCACAGAACCCTCCATCCAAAAACCACAGAATACACATTCTACTCATCACCACATGGAATGTATTCTAAGGTTGACCACATACCTGGCCATAAATCAAGCATAAGCAAATTTAAAAGGACTGAAATTCTACCATGCACCTTCTCGGACCACACTGGAATAAAAATCATTGACACTAACAAGGTCCCCCCAAAACCCACAAAGACATGGACACTAAACAGCATGATACTAAACAACTCCTGGGTTGTTGATGAAATCAAAACAGAGATTAAAAGATACCTAGAAACAAATGAAAATGAAGAAACATCTTACCAAAATCTCTGGGACGCCATGAAAGCTGTAGTAAGAGGGGAATTTATATCCCTACAAAAGCATATGAAGAAAATGGAAGGATCACAAATTAACAGTCTAAGAAGTCACCTAAAAAAGCTGGAAAAGCAAGACCACAAAAACCCTAATTTCAGCAGAAGAATCCAGATCACCAAAATAAAAGCCCAAATCCAGGACATAGAAGACAAAAAGATAATACAAAAAAATCAATGAAACAAAAAGCTGGTTCTTCGAAAGGATAAACAAGATCAATGGTCCCCTAGCTAGACTGACCAAGAAAAAAAGAGAAAAAGCCCAAATAAACACAATCAGAAACACAAAAGATGAAGTTACATCTGGTCCTGAAGAAATACAAAAGATCATTAGAGACTACTATGTACACTTGTATGGAAACAAACTTGAAAACCTTTCGGAAATAGAGGACTTTCTGTCATCACATTACCTGCCTAGGTTGAAACAAGAAGAAATTGAGACCCTAAATAGATCAATAACAATCAAGGAAATTGACTACGTAATAAGAAAACTACCTACAAAAAAAAGCCCTGGACCAGATGGCTTTCCAGCAGAATTCTACAAGACATTTAAGGAGGAGCTTATACCAATCCTACTGAAGGTATTCCAGGCAATTGAGAAAGATGGAACTCTCCCCAAATCATTTTACGAAGCTAACATCACATTGATTCCCAAGCCAGGTAAAGACCCAACAATGAAAGAGAACTACAGGCCAATATCTTTGATGAATATAGATGCTAAAATTCTCAACAAGATCCTAGCGAACTGGATTCAACAACACATCTCAAAAATCATCCATCATGAACAAGTAGGCTTCATCCCTGGGATGCAAAGCTGGCTCAACATTTGTAAAACCATAAATGTAATTAAATACATCAACAGATGTCAAAACAAAAACCACATAATTGTATCATTAGATGCAGAAAAAGCTTTTGATAAAATCCAGCACCCCTTCTTGATAAAAACCCTCGAACAGGTAGGCATACGGGGAACATACCTCAAAATAGTAAAAGCCATCTACGAGAAACCCACAGCCAGCATATTCCTAAATGGACAAAAACTGGAACCATTTCCCCTGAAAACTGGAACAAGACAAAGATGCCTACTCTCACCCCTCCTGTTCAATATAGTATTGGAAGTCCTGGCTAGAGCGATCAGAGAAGAGAAGGCAATCAGGGGTATTCAAATAGGAAAAGAGGAAGTCAAGCTATCTCTCTTTGCAGATAACATGATCGTGTACCTTGAAAACCCAAGAGAATCTGTCAAAAACCTCCTTACACTGATAAAGGACTTTCGCAAAGTCTCAGGATATAAAATAAATGTGCAAAAGACAATCGCATTTCTTTACACCAATAATAAA
>NW_007249852.1:161357-168227 GCF_000164805.1 Carlito syrichta
GATAAGATAGACAAGTGGGACCTCATTAAACTGACAAGCTTCTGCAAAGCCAAAGAAACCATCAAGAGAGCAGAGAGACAGCCTACAGACTGGGAAAAAGTATTTGCCAACTCCAGGTCCGATAAAGGCTTAACATCTTGGATCTACAAGGAACTCAAACGTGCTGAAAAGAAAAAAAACAAACAACCCCATTATAAATCAGGCAAAAGATATGAACAGACACTTCTCAAAGGAAGACAAACACATGAAGAAATGGTGAACCTCACTAATCATCAGGGAGATGCAAATCAAAACCACACTGAGATACCACCTAACTCCAGTCAGAATGGCAATTATCAATAACTCAAAAAATATCAGTGGCTGGAGAGGGTGTGGCAAAAAGGGAACACTTCTGCACTGTTGGTGGGAATGCAAACTAGTGCAACCTCTGTGGAAAACAGTATGGCGATTCCTAAAAGCTCTAAATACTGACCTCCCATATGACCTTGCAATCCCCCTACTGGGAATATACCCTGAAGAACTCAAATCACTCTATCAAAAAGATACTTGCACATGTATGTTTATCACAGCATTGTTCACAATAGCAAGAACCTGGAAGCAACCATGCTACCATCAAGAGAGGACTGGATTAAAAAAATGTGGTACATATAAAGATGGAATACTATGCAGCCATAAAAAAGAACAAAATCATGAATTTTGCAGCAACCTGGATGGAACTAGAGTCTATAATACTGAGTGATCTCTCACAGAAACAAAGATCTGAGTATCATATGTTCTCACTCATATAGTGGACCTTGAACATCCAACGTAATACTATAAGAAAATGACTGACAGTGGTGGGAAACTATGGAGGGGAGGGGAAGGGAGATGGGATTAACGGTAGTAAATATCTGCCTGGGGATGGGGAGACACCTCTTATCAACAAGGGTGCCTGAACAAAGCATATTTGTATACCTAACCCTTAACTGTACCCCACAATATCATAATAAAAAGAGTTCCTGTGAAGCCCAGTCCCGCAGACTAATGCTGAGCCACAGTTGTGAGCTCATGCTCACAGGGCAGTGTGAGGGGTGGGGAGTCAGCGAGAGTAAACTTTTATTTACCTAGAAGTCAAAGCAACAAGAGAGAAGGGCCTAGTCTGGTACACAGGCCCACAGCTGGAAAGCTAGTAAAGGGTCCAAGAAGAAAGGGGTTAGTGTACACGGAAGCCATCAGAAGGGTAGGATTCCACTCAGAGATGGCATACCCGAATGCACCATTGGCTGTATATGCAGTTGGTCTCCATCAATGGTTGGTAAGAACCAGTCTTCAGAATTCCGATATCTTAACTTCCCACGCCTGTACTACTTTTTGTCTGGGTGCACAGGAACAGATATTATTCTCTACATGTACTGAAGACTGTCATATAAATAAGGAAGGCACTATTATTAACAAGTATTTATTTAGTTGAAAATGCACTTATTAGCCGGGCTCGGTGGCTCAGCCTGCAATCCCGCACCTTTGGGAGGCTGAGGTGAGTGGATTGCCTGAGCCCGCGGGGAGCGAGACTTCATCTCTACAATAAATCAAAAAATCAGCTGGGCATGGTAGCACATGACTGTAATTCCGGCTACTTGGAGGGCTGAGGCGGAAGGATCACTGGAGCCCAGCAGTTCGAGGCTGCAGTGGCCGGGAGCAGCCACTGCTCTCCAGTCTGGGCAACAGAGTGAGATTCCAACTCAAAAAAAAAATAAAGAAAAAAAGAAAATGCACTTATTAGTGAAAGAAAGAAAAGCTAAAGAATTATACCATAGGAAGAGAAACAAAAAAGAAGTCAAAGTTGACTCAAGAAGAAAAAATGGCAGCAAATCAAAAGAAGAGAAAACCTGGAAATACACAATTCCCATATTCGAACTTCCATATCCTCAGAAAAGGCAGCAAATACACCTCAGAAAATACAGCAAATATAAGATTTGCTTACTCCCATAGTTCCCAAACTGTGTACCAAGGGAACCCAAGATGCCACTGTCATCAAGGATTTCCTTGGAGTACATCAAATTTTTGAGGAAACACACAGACACACTGAAAATTACTACTAACATTATAAACTAAAACTACTATTAAGTTATTTGATCTGAACTACTTTAACAAATGGAACTGTTAGTTATTTCTTTTAGCCTACAAATACTGAAAAATACTGAAAATTACTGAGACACACCTGGGAATGGTAGCCTGTAATCCTAGCACTTTGGGAGGCCAAGGCGGGAGGATCAATTGAGGCCAGGAATTCGAGACCAGCCTAGGCAACATAGACCTTGTCTCTACAAAAACTAAAAACTGAAAACAAATTAGCTGGGCATGGTGGTGCACATCAATATCAGTAGCTCTAACTACTCGGGGGGCTGAGGTAGGAGGAACACTTGAGCCCAGGAAGTCAAGGGTGCAGTGAGCTATGATCAAACCACTGCAACCCAGCCTGGGAAACAGAGTGAGACCCTGTCTCAAAAAAAAAAAAGGTTACTGAGACACTGAAGGAACTTCTAGTTTTAACCTATTTTACAGATAGATAGATTAACACCACATAGTTCCAAAGTTCCTAGTCCTAATTTGAAGTCTTTTTCATAGCATTTTCTTTTGTTTTTCCTATTTAAAAATTCCTTAAAAGCTGGGTGCAGTGGCTCATGCCTGTAATCCCAGCACTTTGGAAGGCTGAGGCAAGAGGACTGCCTGAGCCCAGGGTTCAAGACCAGCCTGGGCAACTTGGCGAGACCTCGTCTCTAAAAAACCCAAAAACCAAACAAACAAGTTCCTTAAATGTACTAAAGTATATCAATACTCTTTAGAAGCAGTTCAGTAAGATTTCATGAGGACCTATTAAGCATTAATAAGTAGTAGGCATGTATTATTTAGCTGGCATTCAATAAAGCTAGTCAATAATGTCAAGAAAAAGTGTAACTTTGTACAACCTTTTTAGAGACATGAAATGAAAACCTCAAGGAAGGATGAATAGGAGTAGTTCATTACTAATATAACTAAGAGAAACAACAAAATCCACTTAAGTGTGGCTCACACAGTGTCTAATTATCTTTTACATTTCTTAGCAATGTTTTCCTGAAATGGTAGACTACATTTATGCCTAGCAATGCCAGAGTGTTGTAGGTCAAAAACTTCAGGTTTTAAGACTTTCAAAGGCTTTAGTTAAAATCACACAACATATATATATCTTTTCTTCAATATATGCTCCCCAACGAATGCCAGAAAGTAAAATTCTTTTTTAGAGACTGGGTGTCACTACATTGTCCAGGTAGGTCCTGAACTCCTAGTCTCAAATGATCCTCCCACTGCCTCAGCCTCCCAAGTGTTGGGATTACAGGCATGAACCACTGCACCTGGCCACAAAATCTTAATGGTTTCATGAGGAATAAGTTTTTTACCTGTATCAACCATTTTAACCATGCATACGGCATAACTTTTAATGCTCTTTTTATACTTCTGTTTTCATTTGCACTTAATATTTTGTGGTAGAATGCATTTTTTTTCTTTTCAAAATATTCACTACCTCTCTCTGGACCTGTTGCTACACTCTATGTGGTGTACTCCTCTCCCTGTCACAAGCCCCTGAGAAGCAGGATGAAAGAGCAGCTTCCGTTTGGGACATGCTCTTCTCAAAGTAGAGGGTAAGTGAAAGAGGGCAGAACAGGAGTTTTCAAAGGCATTATGCAGTTCTGCCTTCACTCTTATTCCCCTCTCCTTTGAGAACAGCATGCCCCAAATGGAGGTGCTCTTTTGACCTGAAAACCAGAAAGAAGAAAACATATGACAGCGAACCAGAGTTGATAAACAGCCAGCAGTAACATAAGTAAGAAATAGACCCTTGTTGAAAGCTACTGAAGTCTGGGGGTTGTTCATTACCACAGAATTTACCTAGCAAAAGTTGAATAATACCGTCTCTTTGTAGATATCTTTGGTACCAAGAGAAAAAAAAAAGCTAGAGAAAGCCTGTATCTTACTCTATTCACATCTGGTTTTCCTTTCTTACTTCACCACCAGGATATTTAAAGCCTCAACTTAGCCTTTTAATGCTTCCTTGCTGAGCAAAAAAAAATTTTTTTGAAAAGTAAGATATAAAATACCATGCCACTTATGTAAAACATGCAAAAAATTATTTATTGCTTATGGATGATGTATACATATAAATATACATATATGTGTATATACATGTACATATACATATAACATACATAGGTATATGCAAGTGTGTGTGTGTGTGTGTGTGTGTGTGTGTATGGTTTCAATTGAACTTATGCTAGTTTATTTCTCTTAAAAATGTGAGTATTTAATAGAATTAGAGATGAGTGTATAGACAATCATACTACTTTTCTTATTTACTTTTCTTCACGGTGGTGTGAGCCTGTAGTCCCAGCTACTTGGGAGGCTGAGGCAGGAGGATCATTTAAGCCCAGGAGTTCAAGGCTGCAGTGCACCACGGTCATACCTGTGAATAGCCACAGCACTCTAGCCTGAGCAACACATTGAGACTCTGTCTTTAAAAATAAATAAATAAGATTATAAAGAATACTATGAACAATGGTATACCAACAAACTGAATAATCTAGAAGAATTGAATACATTCCCAGAAATGTAAAACCTATCAAGACTAAATCATGAAGAAACAGAAAATCTGAAGGGATTCATAACTAGAAAGGAGATTGAATCAGTAATCAAAAACTTCCCAACAAAGCAAAGCCCAGGACCAGATGGCTTAACTGGTGAATTCCACTAAACATTTAAAGAAGAATTAACACCAATCCTTCTCAAGCTCTTCCAAAAAACTGAAGAGGGGGCAATATTTCCAAACTCATTTTATGAAGCCAGCATTACCTGGATACCAAAGCAGGCAAAGACACTATAAGAAAAGAAAATGACAAGGCAATATTCCTGATAACATAGATGCAAAAACTTCAACAAAATACTAGTAAATCACATTTAACAGCACATTAAAAAGATCATATATCATGACCAAGTGGTATTTATGCCTGGATACACAGATGATTCAACATATGAAAATCATTCAATATTATATGATATACCACATTAACAATCAATTATCTCATTTATTACAGAAGCATGATAAAATTCAATACCCATTCATGATAAAAAAATATTCAATAAACTAGAAATAGAAGAAAACTACCTCAACATAATAAAGGTGAACCTCTTCAGTATATGGTGCTGGTAAAAATGAGTATCCACAAGCAAAAGAATTATGCTGGAATCTTATCTTACACCATACACAAAAATTAACTCAAAAGGGATTAAAGACCTAAACATAACACCCCAAACTATAAAACTCCTAGAAGAAAATGTAGAGGAAAGCTTAAATGACACTGGATTAGGTAAATTTCTTGGATATGACACCAAAAGTACAGGCAACAAAACAAAAAAATAGACAAATGGGAACTCCTCAAACTTAAAAACTTCTATGCAACAAAGGACACAAGTAACAGAATGAAAAGACAACCAACAGAATGGGAATAAATATTTGCAAATCATATATCTGACAAGGGGTTAATATCCAAGAAGTATATAGAATTCTTACAATCCAACAACAACCCCCCCCCAAATAATCCAATCTAAAAATGGGAAAAGGTCTTGAATAAACATTTATCTAAAAATGATATATAAAGTGGCCAAGAAGCATATGAAAAGATGCTCAGCATCACTAACAATTACAGAAGTGCACATCAAAACTATAATGAGATTATCACGTCACTCTCATTAGGATGGCTACTACCAAAAAATAGAAAATGGCTGGGCGCAGTGGCTCATGCCTATAATCCTAACACTGGGAGGCCAAGGTGAGAGGATTGCCTGAGCCCACGGGTTTGAGACCAGCCTGGGCAACTTGGCGAGACCTCTACAATAAATCAAAAAATTAGCTGGGGTGTGGTGGTGCGTGTCTGCAGTTCCAGCTACTGGGAAGGCTGAGGTGGAAGGATCGCCTGAGCCCAGCAGGTCGAGGCTGTGGTGGCCGCGAGCATGCCACTGCACTCCACCCTGGGTAACAGTGAGATTCTGACTCAAAAAAATAAAAAATAAAGCAAAAACAAAAAAATAGAAAATAACAACTATTGGTGAGAATGTGAAGAAACTAGAACCCCTGTGCACTGTTGGTAGCATTGTAAAATGGTGCAACTGCTATGGAAAACATGCTGATTCCTTAAAAAATTAAACACAAAATTACCACATGATCCAGCAATCTCACTTCTAGGTAAATATCCAAAGTACTGAAAGCAGGATCTTGAAAGATATTTACATGCTCATGTTCCTAGCAGCATGCCGATAATCAAGAGGTAGAAACAATCAATGTCCATCTAAGGATGAATGGATAAACAAAATGTGGTAGGTACACAGACAATGGAATATTATTCACCTTTAAAAAGGAAGGAAACCTGACAGGCTACAATATGGATGAATCCTGAAACATTATGTTAAGTAAAATAAGCCAGTCACAAAAAGACAAATACTGCATGATTTCACTTAAAGAGGTATCTAAAGTTGTCAAATTCACAGAAACAGAAAGTAGAACGATGGCTATCAAGGCCTTGGAGAGAGAGGGAAATGGGGAGGTAATGTTTAATGAGTATAGAGTTTTTGTTTTTGTTTTTTTTGCGTTGGAGTCTCACTCTGTCACCCAGACTGGAGTGCAGTGGCCACTCCTGGCCACCACTGCCTCTACCGGCTGGGCTCCAGCGATCCTTCCGCCTCAGCCTTCCAAGTAGCTGGAACTACAAGCGTGTGCTACCACATCTGGCTAATTTTTTGATTTATTGTAGAGATGAGGTCTCGCCAAGTTGCCCAGGTGGGTCTTGAACCCGCGGGCTCAGGCAA
>NW_007249852.1:168247-202173 GCF_000164805.1 Carlito syrichta
CGAGACCCGCCTGGGCAACTTGGCGAGACCTCATCTCTACAATAAATCAAAAAAATCAAAGCCGGGGTTGGTGGCTCACCCTGTAATCCCGCGCCTTTGAGAGGCTGAGGTGAGTGGATTGCCTGAGCCCCGCGGGTTCGAGACCCGCCTGGGCAGCGAGACCTCATCTCTACAATAAATCAAAAAATCAGCCGGGCGTGGTAGCGCATGCCTGTAATTCCAGCTACTTGGAAGGCTGAGGCGGAAGGATCGCCGGAGCCCAGCAGGTCGAGGCTGCAGTGGCTGGGAGCGGCCACTGCACTCCAGTCTGGGCGACAGAGTGAGACTCCAACTCAAAAAAAAAAAAAAAAATTTTAAGAAATAATAAATTCTAAAAAAAAAACTATTAGGTAAGAACACAAAGTTCTATAACCTTATTCATAAACATGACAAAACATAAAAAAAATCTTTAGTAAAATTTATGTAAACATACCCTCCACACACCAAGAACTCATTTGAAGCACGTCTGCCGGCAGTTCCTAATGGCATGTCATCTAAGGGAAAGAAAAGAAAAATACAACCAGTTTTGTTATACTACCTACTTAAAAAAAACACAAATTTATTCCAACATGATTATTAGGAAACAATTTGAGCACAATGCACATTTATCATTTGCTTATGTTATGATTTTGTACCTAAGAAGTAACAGGTGATCCCAGAGGCACCCAGCTGAATAAATAGGCTATACCCTTTTGATTCCCATTTCTATAAGCAAACTTGAGGTCTTTTCAGGATAAAATGTTGTATTTATTGCAGTGTTTATGTATTTCTTCACCATTTAACATGTGTGAAAACAAAGCTACTGTTCTTATCAGGTTCCTTTTCGTGTGACAAAAGGTTTTGAGAGTCTGTGCCCCAATCTCATTTTGCCCATAAGCTCTGTGGTTTTTACAGCACAATTCTGCATAGAACATGTACTTCACACAATAGAAGAAATGACTGTGTAACAGTCTAGTTCAATATATAAAGTCGGAGTACTCCATTCTCCAGCATAATTTCTTGGGTCTCACATGGGATGTTAAACAAGAAGTCATGGAATCTGGGGTCTCCTAAACTCAGTAAGTAGCACACGCCACAGGTCATCTTCATCTGCCCCTATATCATTTGCATATGGGAATGGAGCACAGCTCAGAACTCAGAGGCACCTCATTCTCTGCCAGTTATATCCACTATTACCATATTGCCCTATGCAATTTTAAATGTCTGTAAAGGGGCCAGGTCCGGTGACTCAAGCTGTAACCCCAGCACTTTGGGAGACTGAGGCAGAGGGATTGCTTGAGGCCAGGAGTTCAAGACCAGCATGGGCAACAAAACAAGACCACGGATCTACCAAAAAAAAAAAAATCAAAAAATTAGCCAGGCTTGGTGGTGCATGCCTGTAGTCCCAGTTTTACTCAGGAGGTTGAAGTGGAAGGATTGCCTGAGCCCAGGAGGTAGAGGCTGCATGAGCCATGATGCCACTACACTCCAGTGTGGGTAATAGAGTAAGACCCCAACATACATACATACACGAAAATAAATGGCTATAAAGGTATAATTAATGTGTATTGATGGGAAACAGTCATGCCCACCAAATAATATAAGCCTTTAAACAACAAACTATGCTGCTAACCTAAACTAAAAAAGGGGAAAAATAATCACAAATACGCCTTTGAATGGCCCTAAATGGGAATTGAGAAATGCATTTATTGGGCACATCTCAGGCTCCTGGTCTCAAGAAGCTCTAGCAGTAAAAGAACATAATAATGTCAGGCAGTGATAAGTAGTATAAAAGAAAACAGGGTAAGGTCTTTTTGTCCTTAGGATATGATAATTTAAAGATTTTAAATGACTTTTAATTAAAATCATTTAAAGATTTTAAATGACTTTTAATTATCATATTTTAGGTAATATTCATAGTTATTTTGATACCATATGGTTATTTTGAAACTAAAGAGAAAGAGGGAAGGAAAGAAAAGAGAAGATCTTAAATTCACAAAGGCAAAAAAAGAACATGAGAGTTCACAGCTACCAAAATTTGGAAGCTAGAAAGTTGATAGACAAGTAATATTTTATCTTGTAGACCCAAGAAGATAGAATTCTTAGCCAGCTGGAAAATCCAGAAGTAAACCAGTTTACATCACAGGACCCCAAGAGGTTGAGTAATCAGCAGTACCAGATACCTTTCAGAGTGGCATTGAAGGTAGAACTATAAGCAGGATAGTTTGAAAGTCTACTTAGAAAAAGTTAGAATATAATTAATAATAGTGCACTGTATTCAGGATCTTTGCTAAATGACTAGATTGTAGCTGCTCATGTCACAGAGAATATAAATGGGTAAGTATGGGAGTTAATTCGTTTCACTATATTAACCATTTTCCTATATAGAGATGTTCCTCAACTTAAGATGGGTTTACTTTCGAATAAACCCACTGTAAACTGAAAATACCAAAAGTCAGCTGGGCTCGGTGGCTCAGCCTGTAATCCCGCACTTTGGGAGGCTGAGGTGAGTGGACTGCCTGAGCCTGCGGGTTCGAGACCAGACTGGGCAATTTGGCGAGACCTCATCTCTACAATAAATTTAAAAAAAAAATTAGCCGGGCGTGGTAGGACGTGCCTGTAGTTCCAGCTACTTGGAAGGCTGAGGTGGAAGGATCGCCAGAGCCCAGCAGGTTGAGGTTGCGGTGGCCAGGAGTGTGCCACTGCACTCCGGTCTGGGCGACAGAGTGAGACTCCAACTCAAAAAAAAAAATCAAAAGTCAAAAATGAATTTAATACACTCAACCTATCAAACATCATAGCTTAGCCCAGTCTACCTTAAATGTGCTCAGAACATCTACACTGGCCTACAAGTGGGCAAAATCATCTAACACAAAGCCAATTCTATAATACAGTGTTGAATATCTCATTCAATTTACTGTACAGTACAGCACTGGTAGTCTACCCTTATGATCTTAGGGTTGACTGGGAGCTATGGCTCTCTGCTGCTGCCCAGCATCAGGAGAGAGTATTATACTATACCTTGTTAGATCAGAAAAAGATGAAAATTCAAAGTTTGGTTTCTATTGAATGCATATCACCATTATAAAGTCAAAAAATGGGAACCATTTGTATGTGTATTTCATAACATCATGTTGTATATCTTAAATATTAGGAGTGCCAAAAAAAGTATACACATTTTAAGCACTATTAATAGTTGTTTGCCATAATCAGAAGTGCCTGGACACTGATGGTAATCACTTTGAGCACCTCTTGTAATCGTGGAAGTCAAACGTCACTTGTATTCATCTTTTGTTATCAATATATAGTAAGAATTACAATTTTAATACAGTTTTTTCCTTTCTTAAGTATACTTTTTTTGGCACTCTCTGTAAAGACAATAAAATTAATTTTTCTGTCATATAGAATTTCTTTTTAAAGAAGCAGTTAGAATTTCATATGCTTTCCCTAACCCTATGCAGACAGGCAATGCCCATTCACCACTACAGCAAAAGACTCGACGTTTATAGACACAAAGGGTTTCTGAACTACCTGACACCAGAAAAAATTAAAGGCAATGGTACTACACTGAAAAAAGGTTAGTAGAAAAAAGTTATTAAATGAAATTTTACAATGACTATTAAGACCGTCAGACTTTCCCTATTTTGCTATCTTGAATGGTATCAGGTTAATATTCTTTAGGCAGAAGACTGGCTGAGTCTTTTTTGGGGAACCTGAGTAGCTCTCCAAAAAGGAAGCAGTCCAAACAAATGCCCAGCCACATTGTCCAATGTAGAGGCTTACTGTCAGTGAGATCCACCTGCATACAGAGCTTTCAAACAATTTTTAAATTCTCCTTTCTTAGCTATGAGCATAAAACAAACAAAAAACTTGCACCTTGAAATAAGAACAACCATACTCAGAAAAAAAAAACTTCTGAAAATTTAAATCGAGAGTATAAGTGAAAAACTCAATAAAAGACTTTAAAAAACTGAGGAAATGTTCCTTAAAAAGTAGAGCAATAAGACAAAAAGATGAAAAATCAGACAAAAAAATCAGGAGGGTAAACAGGTATTTATTATATATTACTTTTTGTTCTTTTGTTTTTGAGTTGGAGTCTCACTCTGTCTCCAGGGCTGGAGTGCAGTGGCATACTCACGGTCACTGCAGCCTCAACCTACTGGGCTCAGGTGATACTTCCACCTCAATCTTCCAAGTAACTGGAACTACAGGCACACACCACCATATCTGTCTAATTTTATTTATTTATTGTAGAAACAAGGTCTCACCAAGTTTTCAAGGCTGGCCTCAAATCCCAGGACTCAGGCAATCCTTCCGCCTCAGTCTTCCAAGTAGCTGGGACTACAGGTGTGTGCTACCATGCCTGGCTAATTGTTTTTTTTTTAATTTATTGTAGAGACGAGGTCTCACCATGTTGCCCAGGCTGGTCTTGAACCCATGGGCTCAGGCAATCCTCTAGCCTCGGTCTCCCAAAGTGCTAGGATTATAGGCTTGAGCCACCACGCCTGGCCCTTATATATTACTTTTAAACTGTATAAATGGTTTTAAATATCTTAAATATTTCACAATAACACATTTTTAATAATTAAAAAGAAGGGTGTGGTCAGCTAACAAATATTGTGGATACATTAGGACAATGAGGACTAAGAAATGATCCCTGGAATTTGGCCATGCAAAAACCATGACAGCAGCAGTTTTGAATAATTTATTCCAAAAAAAATGAGTAACTAGAATACAACAAAAGACGTGAATGCTCTTTATGTAGGAAAGTATAAAAATGTATGAAAACACATTGAAGAAACCTAAATAATGGAGAAATACACAAATATTATTAATTAGATAATTTAATATTGTAAAGATCCTACCTGTCCTTGAATAGGTCTATAGAATCAATGCAATTCCCATCAAAATCCCCAAATGGTTTTTATGAAGTTTATCGAGCTGAAATTAAACTACATGTGGGGTGAAAGGGGCCAAGAATAGCTAGGGTAGTTCTGAATAAAACTAGAATGTTCTCTGTCTCTCCTTCCCCTCCCTGACCATACATACATACTGACACACACAAATTTAAAATTTATTATAATAAGACAAATAAACCAGTGTAATAGAGGATCTTAAAATAAGCCAAATCCTATATTTAAACTTTCTATGACAAATCTGACCTTGACTATCAGTGGATAAAAGACAAAACATTTAATAAATAATGCTGGGACAACTTATAGATCTCTACCTTGCTTCATCTACAAAAATAAATTACAGGAAAAGTTAAATGTGAAAGAAATAAAAGTCTTAAGAAGAAAATATAGAATATCATTATAACACTGGGGCAGCATGACCATTGTTACAACCTGTTTGTACCAATATCTTACACAGCTGAAACTGTACATATCTAGGGTATTCATTCACTCAAAAGACATTCTGGCACATGTACACAAGAACCTCTGTTAAAACACATTTTGAATAGTGAAAAGGTAGAAACAATCCAAGTATGAATCAGTAGGGAAATGAAAAAACTGTTCTTTAGTTGTACCATAAAATTCAAGTATTAAAATGAACCAGATAAATAACTAAGTATGCATCTAGATACATAATAAAAACAGGAATAAAAAATCAAACACTCCATATACCATTTATAGGTTATCTAATATGCCTGGGACCAGAAATGTTTCAGCTTTTGGATTTTTCTTGAATTTTGGGAATTTGTTTTACATTGAGCATCCAAATCCAGAAATCCAAAAATCTGAAATGCTCCAGTGAGCATTCCCTTTGAGCATTATGTTGGCACTCAAAAAGTTTCAGATTTTGCTTCATTTCAGATTTTCCAATTTGGCATGTTCTATCTGTAATTGTAAAAACACGAAAACACTATATGTTATATATGGATGCAGTTATATGTAGAAGTATAAAAATATCTACGGGAAGAATACATCTCTGGCAAGAGTACAAAGAGAAAAAAGACCTTAGCTGTACCTACAGCATTTTATATCTTTTAAAAAGACATCTACAACAAATATGGCAAAATGTTGACATATAAAAAAGCAACATAACATGGTGAGTGACTTGAGTATCTGCTACATTATTTTCTGTTTGAAATAGTTCATAACTTTAAAAGGTTTAATTATTTTATGTAAAGAAATAAAAACACTGTACTAGAAGATTTTTAAAGGTAACTCAGCCAGGCTCGGTGGCTCAGCCTGTAATCCCGTGCCTTTGGGAGGCTGAAGTGAGTGGATTGCCTGAGCCCGCAGGTTCAAAACCCACCTGGGCAACTTGGCGAGACCTCATCTCTACAATAAAATCAAAATGAGCGGGGCATGGTAGCGCACGCCTGTAGTTCCAGCTACTTGGAAGACTGAGGCGGAAGGATCGCCGGAGCCCAGCAGGTCGAGGCTGCGGTGGCCAGGAGCGGCCACTGCACTCCAGTCTGGGTGACAGAGTGAGACTCCAACTCGAAAAAAAAAAAAAGGTAACTCCGAGTTAGAATACCGATTATAAACTGCCACAGCACTGTTGCCGTTGTCCATGTTTCCATTCCCTGGTCAATAAATACTTAAACATGTTCACTCTGGGGATTATGGCCTTCACAGCAACTAGCGCAGTGCCTACCATAAGCACCTATTAAATAAGTGTTACACAAACAACTAAAAAGACCTTTTGGTAACAAACTTCTCATGCACACAGTCAACATTTGATATTCAATTATTAAAGAAGTCGAGACTCCAGTCTTTCTGATCCTATTCCCTCATGACCAAACTATGGTCTCATTTTTTAAGAGTTTTATATAATTTCTCTTTTTTGTAGGCTTTCTGATACCCTATACTATTCCAAAGTATATGGACTGTACTTAAGTCAATATGGATTCTAGTTCCTTTATAAAAATTATTTCCATATATTTTGAAGCTCACTCTTAAACTTATGTAAGTATTTTCTGAAAGACAACTAGATTGTTTTTAACACTCTTTCAACTCAGGTTTTTTTCCCCCCAAAATCAGTTGTTTCTTTCATTCCTTTCCTTAATTTTACTCATTCTGCCACTTTCTCTATGTCTTCTGTTTGAATACAAAAAGAATTTGAAATCATTTCCTATAAAGTTTCCATGTACCTTCACAATCCAGAATTATTGTATTATAGAGGGTAATTAAACAGATTTTAGAATGGTAGGTATATAATTCTGAGAATTAAAATAACTAAATAAAACGCCCATTTGAAAAGGTACCCTACACAAGAAAGTGTGATATAAAGGTTTTAAAAAATGCTAGTTTAGTAAATTAAGAAATAAAATGTGTACAAGCAGAAAAGATTCTCACATGAGTGGTCTGACGAGATGTTGTGTGGAACCAAAACAAAGTCATCCGTGTCACAAGAAGAGTTCTTGCTACTAGTACTGGCAGAATCTTTGGACACTTGTAGATAGTTGGGAGGACCCAATGGTGGGGAAGATAAGTTTTCTTCCTGAATATGCTGCATATCTGGAAGGGACTAAAATTAACAACATAAAATTAAAACTGGCCTAATAAGCAAATGCAAATCAGAATAGCCATTAGACTAAGAATTTTTTTTTTTCATAAAAGTGGGCATAAAGTCCAATTCCATCTAAGACTTCAAACAAAAAAATCTCTCTGGAAAATCTTTCCACTAGAAAATCTTTCCTTTAAAAATGTTTGCATAAAGACTTGTAAAATGTTTTCCAAAAGTGATCTTAAAAATATATCATACCACTTATCACACGTACTTGTCTGCCTCTCCTGAAGTTTTTGAGGTGAGTTTTTATCATTGCAACATCTCCAGTCCCAGCTCCTGACCTAGCAAAGCAGATACTCAATAACTGTCCACTTAATGACTAAACACAAAATGTTCAGGGACTTTAAATTAATGACATCTTACTCCAATAAAAAGTTTTAAATCTACAATGAAGAAAACATTAAAAACAAGAACGCAAGAGACTGTATTACATAAGAGAGTAGACAAATCATAAGGATCAATAAGGGTACCTGCACTTTAGACTAGAAATTTTACACTCACAGAAAGACAAATATGGGTGTGTTCCTTTTGTTTTTGTTTTGTCAGTGGGAGGAGTTGGTTTATCGGTAGGAGGTAGGACAGGAAAGGAAGAAAAGCATATAAACAGATTTAAACAAATACTTAGGCATATCAGTCTATATATCTTTTGGCATTTATCTAGTTCAAGGACTCTAGTGACAACACTAATTGCATATATTGATTATACAATGGTTTTCTAAAACAATAAACTCTCTAACTTATTGTGTTTAGCCCCTATTACCCCATTCAATCTTTGCTTCTATTTAAGACAAGGAAAAGCCTGACATCATGGTCTTTAAGTCCAAGAATGAAATACTCGATTTACTGCTGCTGCCCCTCTGAATGTCACTGTGCAATATCAGTTATCAATAGCACTTCTTTTT
Organism: Carlito syrichta; assembly: GCF_000164805.1. NCBI lineage: Eukaryota > Metazoa > Chordata > Mammalia > Primates > Tarsiidae > Carlito > Carlito syrichta. The sequence goes on from NW_007249852.1 coordinate 176,689, forward strand.
TGTGTGTGTGACATGTACATAACACAAAATCTTATCACCTTTTGAAGAGATTTTATATCTCAAAGTAACAAAGGGAAAGAAATATGGAAAGAACTAACATTACTGATTATCAACCAGTGATGAGGCACTGGCTAAGAGCTTTCCATGTGTTAGCAAACTTCATCCCTACTCTGAACTCCATTTCAGACATAAATATACAAAGCCTAGACATTAGGCAATTTGCCCAGGACCACAAAATGTAAAAGTTGTCAAGTTGCGATGTGATTCTAAGTATCTAACTCCTAATTTCTTTCTAGTAGTTTAGGCAGAAATGTTCCCAATTTCTTCCTCTATTTATAAAATTATCTGTATCCACAACCACCTTAGTCCTCCTGTCTAGTGTAAGAGATGCTTTTCTTCCACTCAAAGCTCATCTCTTTATTCTCCTCCACATTCTCAAGTACTTAAAGCAACTAACTCTCTACTCCTGACATTTTCACCCTCTCCCTTTATTCTGGCATTTTTTTTCCCTCTGCAGATAAGCATGTTTAACTTTCTTACATCTCAAATCCTTACAACCCTCTCCAATTACCAACTCTTTTTCACTTCTTAGCAACATTTCTCAAAATCGTCAATCTTTACTGACTCAAACGTCACCTCCTATATACGCTTTAACCCAGCATAATCCACTTTTTGCCTTCAACCCTCCCCCAAAATTGCCCTTATTATACTTACCAATAACTTCCATTGTCACGTCCAGTAGCTGCTTCCTTTATTCCTTAAAGTACTTGCATTATCTGCTACCTCTCACTGCGGACCACTTTGACACCCTTGCCCTTCATCTAGTGACCCTGCTCTCTCTTGTCTTCCTTCCTACTTCTTAAGGACTCCTTAGTCTCTTTTATGGGCACATACTTTTCATTTGCCCCCTAAAAAAGAGAAGAGTACAGAATTCCCCAGAGTGCCACCCTGGGCCCTCCACTCCTCAATTTTTTTTTTTTTAAAGCTGGATTCTCACTCTGTCACCCAGGCTGAAGTGCAGTGGTAGGTCACTGCAGCTTCGACCTCCTGGACTCAGGCAATCCTTCCACCTCACCCTTCCAAGTAGCTGAAACTACAGGCACACACCACTATGCCTGGTTAATTTTTAATTTATTGTACAGATGAGGTCTCACCAAGTTGCCCGGGTTGGTCTTGAACCCATGAGCTCAGGCAATCCTCTCACCTTGGCCTCCCAAAGTGCTGGGATTATAGGCATGAGGCACTGCACCCGGCCCTCACTCTTTATATTGACCCCAATGACCACTCTCACCCTCCTATCTTCATCTACTGCTTATAGAATGGTGAATCTCAAATTTTTCTCTCCAGTCAAGATTCTCTCTGATGAGCTCTAGACCTCTAAGTTCACTTGCCTATAAAACACATCCATGCCTGTAAAACATTAATTAATCACATTGAAACTCCAAAACACTCCTCCCCATGATTCCTGAGTAGCCTTGTGAGCTATCCATTCAGAAGTCACCAGCAAGATCTCCCTCTTTCATAAGTCCCAAGTTCAATCAATCTCTAAGATCTGCAAGTTCTTTACCTTTCTTTCTCTTACCTGGCCCTCCTCTTCTACTTTCCTACTGCTCCCTTAGTTCAGGTCCTCATTCTCATCATCAAATAATTCTCCTCAACAAATGATGATGATGATGATGATGATGATAAAAGGTGCAGTAGTTTTAGGTTGTTCTCTTTCCTCTAGCAGCGAGACCTCTCTATTCTCTATCTCTCTCCTATCAAGTCTTCCACTCTGCTTTTGGAAGAATCTGGCTAATGCACACAGTGGAGTACATCACTCTTCTACTCAAAATCATTCAAATGGCTCATCACAGCTTTAAGGATACAGTTTAGACTCTTTTGCTCAGCATTCAAATCCTGTCAAGATACAGGATCTAAGTATCTAACTCCCTCAATTCTTTCTAGTAGTTTAGGCAGGAATGTTCCCAATTTCTTCCTCTGCTATTTATAAAATTATCTGTATCCACAACCATCTTAGTCCTCCTGTCTCATCCTAGTCTAAGAGATGCTTTTCTTCCACTCAAAGTTCACCTCTCTGTTCTTCTCCACATTCTCAAGGACTTAAAGCAACTACTCTCTACTGACATTCTCTACTACTAACACTCTCTACATCCACCAAACTCAACTACTTAGAGCAACTTTGTCCTTTTGGCAATTATGGAAAAGTTCTGCATATGAGCTGTCCAATATGGTAGCCACTAGCTTTCTGTGGCTACTGAGCACTTGAAATGTGGCTGGTGTGACTAAAGAATTGAATTTTAAATTTCACTTAATTAGCCGGGCTCGGTGGCTCAGGCTGTAATCCCGTGCCTTGGGAGGCTGAGGTGAGTGGATTGCCTGAGCCCGCGGGTTCAAGACCTGCCTGGGCAACTTGGCGACACTTCATTTCTACAGTAAATCAAAAATTAGCCGGGTGTGGTAGCACGTGCCTGTAGTTCCAGCTACTTGGAAGGCTGAGGCAGAAGGATAGCCGGAGTCCAGCAGGTCGAGGCTGCAGTGGCTGGGAGCGGCCACTGCACTCCAGTCTGGGCGACAGAGTAAGACTCCAACTCAAAAAAAAAAAAAATTTTTTTTTCACTTAATTGTAACGAATTTAAAGGCAAGTGGCCGTGAGAATTCCTTCAGTGATATACGCTTCTGTAACTTCATGTATGAGAATTCCTTTGCCTACAATATCATTCTTTTACTAGTTTATCTTGCTAACATCTTTCTTCAAGCCTCAGCTCAAACAATCCCCTCCTCTGGGCAGCCTTTCTAAACCCTTAGCTTGAGTGTGATGTCCCTCATTCATGTTCCCACAGGCAAAGAAGACATATACATATACACTTCTAGCAGTGATGACCTACCTCTCCTCCACACAATGAAAACTCCCTTAGATGACAGAGAGCTGGTCATCTCATTTACTAGCCAGAACTTCATACTAGTAGGCATTAAATGAATGTTATGAAACAAATAAAAAAATATTTAAGATATATCATCTAAATAGCATTTAGCCTACATAATCAGTATCATAATTAAAACAGTGATATTTTTGTTGTTTATGATTTTTTATTTTTGGTCTTTCAATGATTTTTCTGGGAATAAAGTAGCAGCTAGATATTTGCATGAGAATGTAAAAAAGAGAATGTTACATTGCATGCCGGTGTATATCAACCCCTAGTATGAGTGTCTGTGCAGGTCCTAGGAAGGAAGGGGATGCATGTACAAAATCGCCTTATTTGTGGCAGATTATGTTAAACAGATAACATTAAACCATCCCATTTTCTAATTTCATTGAGTGGCACTTATGCACAAACGTTCCTATTATCTTTTATTCTTTTTTACCCTTCTTTCCTCTTTATTTTCACTTTCAGTATTCGTTTTTTTTAAAGGCTTTCTAAAAATGGTTTTTCCGCCAAAGTTTCTAACATCTAAATATGCCTCCCCTTCTCCCTCCTGCCCCTCCTGACAGTTCTCCATTCTGCTCTTCCCTGGCAGCCCTAGCCTACTCCTATTTTGTTCTCTCCTTTCAACCAACAAAAATCCCAAAGTGCTCTCTCCACTCAAAGCCAATTTCAAGTTCAATGTCCTCCTGCTGGTCTCTCTTTCTCGTCCCTCAGTCACTCAGTCACATCCCATAAGCTCCTTTATGCTTGCTTTCCCACAATTAGATTCTTCCCTGTTGTTTTTTTCTCTAGCACAAGCTTTGCTTTTCGTATATCACATTGTGTCAAATATATACTTCATAATAATAGCTGCAATTTATGAACCATTTACTATGGCTAGGTATTTGCCACTTATTATCACCAACACCCTGCAAGCAAAGGTTAATCAGGTTTATGCTCCAGATGAGAACACAATGACCCAGCTCTCTAACTGACCTGTCCAGTTACAAGTGAGCAAGCAGCAGGGCCAGGAATGATGCCAGTCTGCCTAGCTCTTAATTTTTTTTTACTCATGGGAATATAATGTAAGTCTTATTAACACACCTGCTTTATCTGTTTGGTTTGAGTTTGCAGCATTGTGCAAAAAAGGTTTTTTGACAGTTTTGAGACTTGTTTGTTTGCAATAGGCTGCTTCCACATCTGCTTTAACTATGAGCTATTAGATCTCCCTGGAAAACAATAACAGTTGCTACTGTCTGAGTTAATTTACTGTGTGCCAAATACTGTAGTAAGTGTTTGTATTCATTTGTCCATAATGAGCTCTATGAAGTAGGTAAGTTATACTCACTTTATACACAAGGAAATGGACTCAGAGAGGATAAATCACTTGTCCTAGTTAATATGGCAAGTAAGGGATAATAAGCTGCCAAGTCCCATCCTCTTAAACCTCTGAGATGCCTCAATGGCTAGCCACACAACTGCTTCCTTTTATGGCTCACCCATCTTTCTGCCTGCAGAATTCAAGCAAATCATGTCTGCCAGGTCTGGAAAATACAATAGCTGACACAAGAGCCCTTGGATCTTCAGTTTGTTTGCCTCAAGGTCACAACCCTCTCATGCTGCAGCAGAGATTTGGAGGAAGGATCAGACTAAAAAAGTAAGAAGAGGGCAAGGTAAAACCCTGAGAGAGTAAAATAGGAAGAAATGACCAGAGTGACCAGAAGTCCTTAGGATCAGGAAGAAGTACTTAAATGGGAGGGAACACAGACTATGGAGGAAATGGCTTGGGAACTTCAGGTGAAGGAAGAGGTTTGAGTGGAAGCAACCTTTATCAAAGGGCCAATAATCACAATTAAAAGAACCTAAGTCAGTGAAATCTGGCTCAGAGGTTACTCCTCCACCAGTGGAAATTCTATGTACAAAAAATATCCAAGCTGATATATATAGCCTTCAGATAAAACAAATATTTATTGCCTATTTTACCTGTAATGGGTATTCTTTGTTTGAATGTATCATCACCAAAACCCCACAGGACATAAAAAGGTGATAGTAGCATACTCACTGTTTAGAGGAGAATGGCCCACACAGGTAACAATTCTTGCTAAAGCTTACACAACTAAATAAGGCAGGAGCCCAAATTCAGGTCCATTTGACCAACTATACTGCTCTTTCTCCCAAACCCCAGTTGTGTAGTAAACACTACACATAAACAGAATATTCACAGTACATTTGCAGGCTCCATTTGTGAACAGATTCAATAGCACTAACTCTGAAATTATTTTAAATAAAACCAGAACTTACTGGTGGAGAAGCAAAACGGCAAGATGGAGAGCCACAGGAGCTTCCAGAGACAGAGCCAGCATACACTGGCACTGGAACTGGGCAAGCTGGGGGAAGAAACAGATGAAGAGCTACATCCTTTGTAGTATAGTTACATGGGCTGTCTAATAGAAAAATCAGCCCAAATTACTACAACTTTGTATTGACCAAAAATTTGCATTCACTTATTTATTACTACTTCCATTGATGAGACTAAAAATGCAGCAATTACTAAAATTGTTTTAGTAATCATGTTTACTAAAACAATTTCAGCTTGGATTTAGAAGAAAAAACACAAATGTTATTAAAGAAACATAATTACAAGTATCTAAAAAAAGTCAATAAATCTTGAAAAGCACAGTAAAAAGTTAATTTTATAATAAAACATACTAATTTTTCCTAAAACTTCATTCTTTAGGTCAAATATAAAAACTGGCTACTCACATTTTTTTACTGGAACTTGCTCAAGAAAAGGATGGCTAAAAAATGCTTCTGTAATGAAAAGTGAGAATGCAACCTTTACACAGACATTGATTAACAAGTCAATCTTCTCAGTGTTTGATGTGTTTGAGATAATAATTAATTACTAACTTCTTTACAGAGCCCTAATTTCCTTTCACAATATTCTTTATAAATCACCTATAAAATGATTGTAATTATAATTCTTAATCAATAAAAAATTTTAAGTAATTGTGAATTTTCAAAACATCCATCATCAACACAACACACTCTGAGGCTACTTATGTAGACATGTTTTCTAATGTGTGCCACCTTCAAGTGGACAACCCCATGGGAGAATTGTGATCACTAGGCTATAGCTGCTGTTAATTGTCCTAAGAGGAAATTGAGGAAGCTGATTTATACAACAAACTATCCTCTCTCAGAAGTATTCTTGATGCTAGTTTCACATTTAAAAAAAAAAAACTATTAATTTTACTTAACTTTTTCAGTTAACCACCAAGGTTAAAACCTACATAATAAGCATGCTAATTAGACAAAGATAAATAAGTAGGTGGGTACATGGAAGTTCATTACTTTACTTTCTTCGCTTTTCTGTGTGTTTAAAGTATTTCATTAAACATTTTAATTAAACATTAAAAATCCACAAAGGGCCAGGAGCAGTGGCTCACGTCGGCAATTCCAGCATTTTGAGACATAAACTTTACTTCATGTAGTTGGAAATATTTTTACCTTTCAGAGATAGAAATTAAACTGAGAGTTGCTCTGAACCATGAGAAATATGAATCAATAGTGTATATACACACGTGTGTGTATGTGTATTTAGAGACAAAGTCTTACTCTGTCATTCAGGCTGGAGTGCAGTGGTATAATTAAAAATTTTTTTTGTAGAGACAAGTTCTTGCTGTGTTGCTCTGGCTGGTCTCAAACTCCTGGCTTCAAGTGATTCTCCCACTTTGGCCTCCCAAAGTACTAGGATTACAGGCAGGAGCCACTGCAGCCAGCCATCTTTGTGGGTTTTTGTTTTTGTTTTTAGTTAGGGTCTCACTCTATCACCCAGGTTGGAGTGCAGTGGCAGCAAGTCATAGCCTCAAACTCCTGGGTTCAAGTGATCCTCCTGCCTTAACCTCCCAAGTAGCTGGGACTACAGGCACACACCACTCTGACTAGCTAATTTTTAAAATTTTTTTGTAGAGGTCTCGCTATGTTGTCCCAGCTGGTCTCAAACTCCTGGGGTCAAACAGTCCTTCTCCAACCTCTCTCACAGATCTAATGATCAAAAATCCTGGAAGACAGCTTAAGGATCTGAGAACCTCCTGTGCAAAGACAATCAGGAATCTGGATGCCGGTAAAGCACTCATTTTTTTTTTCTATTCCTGTGCATGCTACAAAAGGTCACTGTCTGTGGCAACAGGATCCCTGGCCATACCTTTCCTGGCATTGGTGTAGATGTGTGGGCTTTTCTTTCTAACTCCAGAATTCAATAAAATTAAATGCTTTACAGACACTGATTTAACTATCATCTGAGAAGAGGGTCCTTCCCACCTCACAGTTGTTCAAGAAATAACTTTTATAAAAGGTTCTCTGTCTTATTTGCCTCCATTTATCTAGGTATAATGGCCTAAGGAAAGACAGAAACTTATACAAAATATTAAGTTTATTATAAATAAGAATTTAAAATAAATGAGGATGATTCTGGAAATACACAGAGTCACAAAAAATATATTTAATATCATTAAACTATTTACTACACTTAAAATAGTAAATTTTATGTTATGTGTATTTTACCTCAATATAAACATTATTGAAAGAGAAGCTTTAAAATTTGATAAAAATATGAGAACAAATTTGAAGAGATAATAGAAGAGATTTAACATGAAATTCAATTTTAATGGATCATTTAAAATGACAGAATATGTTGAAGAACATGCAATCAGAAGAGTGTGATCCAATGACCCAGGGACACTAAATTTGTATTGTGATTTTGGCACATATCTTGGTAATGTTAAGTTTTGTTAGTTATCTTGATGACAGCAACATATGTTGTTAGGAGAAATACATAGCAACTGTCTAACTATGCTTATTTAATAAGAAATAAATTAAAAAATATATTCTAGACAAATCCTTTTTCATTTACATATTTAATTTTTTCTGCATTTACAACTTTAAATTTCTATCCTCTCCATTAGTACAACTGCATCTTCTTGGTGAGACAAAGTCAGTGAACCTGGGAATTAATTTTATAAACTTCAACAAGAGTTTCTGAAGTGCCTGGAAATGAAAGTTATAGTTTTAGGCCAGGTGTGGTGGCTCATGTCTATAATCCAGTACTTTGAGAGGCTGAGGCAGGAGGATCACTTGAGGCTAGGAATTCGAGATTCACCTGGGAAACATAGTGAGACTTCATCTCTACAAAATATTTATTTATATATATATATACTTTAAAAAAATTTTTTTTGGCAGAGTCTCACTCTGAGGCCCAGGCTGGAGTACAGTGGCACGCTCACAGCCACCCCAGCCTCAACCTGCTGGGTTCTGGCAATCCTTCTGTCAAAGTAGTTGGAACTACAGGTGTGCGCCACCATGTCTAGCTAATGTTTCCTGATTTATTGTAGAGACGAGGCCTCATCAAGTTGCCTAGGCTGGTCTCGAAACCCTGGACTCAGGCTATCCTCTTGCCCCTGCCTCCCAAAGTACTAGGATTACAGGCATAAGCCACCACGCCTGGCAAAAAAAAAAAAAAAAAAAAAAATATATATATATATATATATATATATATATATATACACACACATATATGTGTATATATATATTTAAAATTGGCTGGACATGGTGGCACATGCCTGTAGTCCCAGCAATTTAAGAGGCTGAGGCAGGAGGATAGCTTGAACCCAGGAGGTTAAGGCTGCAATGGGCCAAGATCGTGCCACTGCACTCCAGCCTGAATGACAGAGTGTGACCATGTCTCTTAAAAAAAAAAAAAGTTATAGCGTTTTTGAACTGCTGAGTTAATGATCTTTCTGAAAGAAGAATGTCAAATCCCCAGTTGCTAAGCCTCCTCTCTAAAGACACTCAACAGCCAGGTGTGGTGGCGTGTGTCTGTAATTCCAGCTACTTGAGGGAGGAAGGATCGCCTAAGCCCAGCAGGTCGAGGCTGAGACTCCAACTCAAAAATATAAAAAATAAAGTCACTCAAAAATATATTTAGACCCCAAGGCAGTAAACAAAAGAAATTTTTTTTCCTCAACATTTAAATTTCAGAATGCTTGCTATGATGAATATTTGCACTAAATGCTCATGTTTAATCTTTTGTCTAATTATTAAATTCAGGTCCTCTACTTAGGCTATTTTATCATATGCTATATGTATGCATATATATGCATCCATGTATTGGTACCCCCTTTATCCAGTTTCTCTTTCCCAGTTTCAGTTACCCACAGTCAACGGCAGTCTGAAAATATTAAATGGAAATCCAAAAACAAACAATTCACAAGCTTTATGTCACACACCATTCTCAGCAGTGATGAAATCTCACACTGTCCTGCTTCATATATTCAGGGACATGAATCAACCCTTTGTCCAGCATATCCTTGCTGCATACGTTAGCTACTCATTAGTCACTCAGGAGCCATCTTCATTATCAGATCAACTACTACAGTATCACAGTACTTGTGTAACTCTTATTTTACATAATAGTGATCCCAAGGCACAAAAGTAGTGATCCTGGCAATAGGGATATGCCAAAGGGAAGCAGTAAAGTGCTTTCTTTAAGTGAAAAGGTGAGAGAAAAAAAATCGTATACTGAGATTGCTAAGATCTACAGTAAGAATTAACTTTCTACCTATGAAATTGTGACGAAAGAAAAAGACATTTGTGAAGTTGTGATGTTGCACCTCAAAGTGCAAAAGTTATGGCTACAGTTCGTGATAAGTGCTTAGTTAAGATGAAAAGGACATTAAATCTGTGGGTGGAAGACAAGAACAGAAATGTGTCTGACTGATAGCAATCAGGTTCAGTACTATCTGCACTTTCAGGCATCCAATGGGAGGTCTTCGAACATTTCCCCATGGATAAAGGGGGACCACTATATGTATGTACATATGTGTATATATATTTAGGAATGTACAGAATAGTCTAAAATATCTTAACATTTTCTGTACAGTTGTACCTTGGTGTGTACAGGGTGAATTGGTTCTAGAACCACCCACGTATACCCAAATCTGCACATATTCATGTCCTTCCATTGGCCCTGTGGAACCCATGTATATAAAAAGTCAGCCCTTCATATATGCAGATTTCACACCCCATGAATACTGTATTTTCTATCCACATTTGGTTGAAAAAAACTGCATAGTTCAAACCTGTATTATTCAAAGATTAACTGTAATTGCAAAAATTGTTAGCTGTCTGGAATCATATTAAACCAGTGGACACATTTTGAGCACTCTATTACTACAAGCTCTTGATTTACTACTTCAGATATTGTTGCTCTGAAATTTTTTTGTAGTTGTCCCCATAGCAGTAATCCTGATCCATTTTTTGTTGTTGTTGTTGAGATGGAGTCTCACTCTGTCGCCCAGACTGGAGTGCAGTGGCCACTCCTGGCCACCGCAGCCTCGACCTGCTGGGCTCCGGCGATCTTTCCGCCTCAGCCTTCCGAGTAGCTGGAACTACAGGCGTGCGCTACCACGCCCGGCTCATTTTTTGATTTATTGTAGAGATGAGGTCTCGCCAAGTTGCCCAGGGGGATCTCGAACCCGCGGGCTCAGGCAATCCACTCACCTCAGCATCCCAAAGGCGCGGGATTACAGGCTGAGCCAACCGAGCCCGGCCCGATCCATTTCTTAATGATGTCGCAATAACTATCTTAACCTCTAAACTAGCAAATAAAGATAATGCAAGCTTAAAAACCTAAAAAATAAAAATTAGTGGAAGGAAACAACAAAGAGCAAAAATTACTAAAATACAAAACAGATAAACATAAAAGAAAATCAATAAAACAAAGAGCTTTTTTTTTTTTTTTGAGTTGGAATCTCACTCTATCACCCAGACTGGAGTGCAGAGGCCGCTCCCGGCCACCGCAGCCTCAAGCTGCTGGGCTCCAGCGATCCTTCCGCCTCAGCCTTCCAAGTAGCTGAAACTCATTTTTTTATTTTATTGTAAAGATGAGGTCTCGCCAAGTTGCCCAGGTGGGTCTTGAACCTGCGGGCTCAGGCAATCCACTCACCTCAGCCTCCCAAAGGTGCGGGATTACAGGCTGAACCACCGAGCTATTTTATTAAAAGACAAATAAAACTGGCAAATCTCTAACTAGACTGACCCCAAAAAAAGAGAAAAAAAATATGTTATAAATAATAATCCTTTGCACTCAGAAGCATCTCATGGATCACCTACCAGCAACTTGACTGTACTTTTTAATGAAATAGTAAAAATTAATCACTTCATATTAAATAGTACAGCACTGGAACCAATTACTTTATTGTAATATTTGACTTACAATGGAATTTTGGACATGGAAGAACTTACTTATGACAAAAAAAATCAAAATTTTATATCTCTTATTTTCCTAACGTGCTAACGTGTGAAGCAGTCACTGACAAGCATTGCAGGTTCATTGAAACATGTTGTGAAATAGTAATCTGTTCAACATCTTCTACTTGGTGTTTTTCTATTTGAGCAGACAATGCAGTCTTGTTTTCTTCCTCCCACATTAATAATTTGTAATTTATTGTCCAGTCTGCTGTTCAAAGATGATGTGGAAGGACACACTCGTGATTCCTGAAAACCACCTTGCAACCGATAAATCAGAAGCTTGACAAATTTCAAATGGGACATAGGTCTTTCATCGTTTTTGAATGGAAAACTTAACCATACATTTTTTTAAAATTTGTGCTTCATAAGTTTATCCTGAATAATCACCAGCAATCTCTTTATATCCCCTGAGAGGGAGCATCCAAGTGGTTTGCTAGATTTACAATGTCCCCTCAGAGGGGACAAATGAGTGCAAAGGGTTAAAAATGAAAAAGCTCTATCACTACAGACCCTAGAGACATCAATACCACAATAAGGGAATATTATGAACAACTTTATGTGAACAAATGCAACAATCTAGGTGAAACAGACAAATTCTCTGAAATATAAAAATTTTTCAAAATTGTCTCAAGAAGTAGTAAATATGAGTAACCCTGTATCTTTTTCTTAATGTAATCCTTATATGGAGCTGGGTGCAGTGGCATACACCTGTAGTTAGTCCCAGCTCCTCAGGAGGCTGAAACAGGAAGATCTCTTGAGCTCAGAAGTTTGTGACCAGCTTAAGCAACACAGTAAGAGACTCTGTCTCTTAAGAAAGAAGAAAGTTTCCTCACACACACACAAAAAATGGCCAAATAGCTTCACAGGCATTTTCTAGCACAAATTTAAGTATCAAATATTACCAATTCTATATGTATTATTTTTAAAACAAGAAGCAGAAGAAAGACAACTGAACTTGTTTTATACAGTCTGTAACACTTGACCCCAAACCAGAGACATTACAATAAAACTACAAATATCCCATATAAACGTAGATGCAAAAATTATTTAACAAAATATTAGGAAACTGAATCCAGCATTATTATCTAAAAGGTAACACACCAAGTGGAATTCCAGGAATACAAGGTTGGTTCAAAATTTAAAACTGTATTTTAAAAGTTCACCTGCACTTGGGAGGCTGAGGTGAGTGGATTGCCCAAGCCCGCGGGTTCGAGACCTGCTTAGGCAACTTGGTGAGACCTCATCTCTACAATAAATCAAAAATTAGCCAGGTGTGGTAGCGCGCGCCTGTAGTTCCATCTACTTGGAAGGCTGAGGCGGAAGGATCGCTGGAGCCCAGCAGGTCAAGGCTGCGGTGGCCGGGAGCAGCCACTGCATTCCAGTCTGGGTGACAGAGTAAGACTCCAACTCAAAAAAAATAAAAATAAAAAATAAAAGTTCAGAAGAGCAAAAATGGTAGACTAGGAAGCTCCAGGCTCTCATTCCCCATAGAAATATGGAAAAAAACAGAAACTGTCTAAATGAACTCCATCAAAGCTCTGGAAACAGCCAAAGGTTTACACCAATCAAGCAAACAACCAAGAAAAAGTCAATTTCAAAATGCTGAGGCCAGGCACGGTGGTTCATGTCTGTAATTCTAGCACTTTGAAAGGCTAAAGCAGATGGATCACTTGAGGCCAGGAGTTCAAGAGTTTAAAAAAAAAATCTGGCCGGGCTCGGTGGCTCAGCCTGTAATCCTGTGCTTTGGGAGGCCAAGGTGAGTGGATTGCCTGAGCCTGAGGGTTCGAGACCTGCCTGGGCAACTTGGTGAGCCCTCATCTCTACAATAAATCAAGAAATTAGCCGGGCGTGGTAACGCGCGCCTGTAGTTCCAGCTACTTGGAAGGCTGAGGCAGAAGGATCGCCAGAGCCCAGCAGGTCAAGGCTGCAGTGGCCAGGAGCAGCCACTGCACTCCAGTCTGGGCGACTGAGTGAGACTCCAACTCAAAAAAAAAAAAAAAATTCTTGGCCAGCGCAGTGGCTCAAGCATGTAACCCCAGCACTTTGGCAGGCCAAGGCAAGAGGACTGCCTGAGCCCAGGGGTTTGAGAACAGCCTGGACAACTTGGTGCGACTTCATCTCTACAATATATCAAAAAATTACATGGGCATGGTAGAGAGCACCTGTAGTTTTGGTTACTGGGATGGCTGAGGTGGAAGGATCACCTGAGCCCAGCAGGTCGATACGGGGGTGGCTGTAAGCATGCCACTGCACTCCTGACCTGGGCAACAAAGTGAGACTTTGACTCAAAAAAACAACAAAAAAAGCCAACTTCCTGGTATTCAAGGAAATGGCTATGAAAACAGTAGCTGAACTACAAGCTAAAAGAACAGATATCAGTAATAACACACAACAAGACTGCCTTTGCAAAAATAGTTTGACAACTCTCAAAACAAATGAACTACTATAGATATCAATAATTTAAAAAATAAATGACAGCAAAATAAATAAATGAAATTCAACAAACTCCGGAGAGAAGGAAAAATCTGCTTTTCCAGAGTTCCTGTTTTAAAACAGTCAAATACCAAGTTTTCAACAACAAAATCACAAGGAAATAAGAAAATATGGTGCATCTGAAAAATCAAAGTAAACTCAAAGTGTGCCCAAAGAAGTCCAGACGACAGACTTATTACGTAAAGACTTTAGAATAACTGTCTTAAATATGCTCAAAGTACTAAAGAGAATCATGAGAAAATAACTAAAGGAAATAAGTAAAATGATGTATGAACAGAATATAAAGGGATCAATATAGAAATTCTAAAGCTGAAAAGTACAACAACTGAAATGAAAAATTCACTAGAGGGATCCAACAGATTTGGGCAGGCACAAGAAAAAACTAGCAAACTTGAAAATATACCAAAATTATTGAGTCTGAGAAGCAGAAAGAAAAAAGAATTAAGAAAAGTGAACAGAGATTAAGGGACCTGTGGGAAACCACCAAGCTGACCAACATATGTATTACTGAAGTCCTAGAAGGAGAATTTAGAAATAAAAGGACAGAGAAGAAATTATGTGAAGAAATAACCGAAAACTTCAGTGAGCTCTAAGTAAGATAAACTGACAAAATCTACACAGAGACGCATAATCAAACTGTCAAAAGACAAAGCAGGAGAGAAGCAACTTGCCATGTACAAAAGATGCTTAATAAGATTATCAATCAATTTCTCATCAGAAATCTTGAAGGTCAGAAGGCAGTGGGATAATATATTTAATTGTAAAGTGCTAAAAGGAAAAAAGTCAACTGAGAATTCGACATTTTACAAAACTATCCTTGAAAACTGGAGAGGAAATTAAGACATTCCCAGATAAACAAAAGTTGAAGGAATTCATTACCACCAGATCTTTCCTACAATAAGAAATAGGATGATAAAAGGAAAGCTTCGGGTTGAAAAGAGACAGTAAAGGAAAGTCATAGGAAGATATAAAGATCTCTAGAAAAGATAAATACATTGGCAATGTAACTTCACTTTTCACTTTCTATGGAGTTTAAAAGACAAATGCATTAAAATAATTATAAAGATATAATCTGTGACATCAAAAAAGGGTGTTACATAAAGGGTGTTACAGAGCAATATAGAAGTAGAGTTTTTGTATGTGACTAGAGTTAAGTTACTATCAGTTCAATAATTAGATGTTATATATAATCCCCAGGATACACAGGGAAAAATATACACAAAAGGAAATGAAAAGAGAATCAAAGCACATCACTACAAAAAAAAAAAATCACAAAAGAGAACAATAATGGAGAAAATGTGGTACAAAAAAAGCTGTATGAGACAGAAATAGCAAAATGGTGGAAATCTTTCCTTATAAACAATTACTTTAAATGTAAGTGGATTGCCAATAAAAAAGGGCAGAGATTAGCAAAATGGAGTAAACAAAAAGGACCCAACTAAAAGCTGTCTCCAAGAGATTCACTTTAGATCTAAAGAGACAAAATACACTTAAAGCAGGAAGATGGAAAAAGATATTTCATGCAAATAGTAAGCAAAAGAGAGTCAGGTTAGCTATCAGACTAAATAGAATTTAAATAAAAACTGTTACAAGAGTCAAAGAAGGATATTAAGCAATAATAAAAGGGTCAATTCAATAAAATTTAAGAATTATAAACATCAAGCCCCAAGATACATAAAGTAAACACTGACAAATGAAGGGAGAAATAGACAGTTGTACATAATAGTCAGAGATTTCAGTATCCCACTTTCAGTAATGGATAGGATAGCAAGATAGAATGTCAATAAGAAAACAGAGAAATTAAACAGTAGTATAAACTAATTGAACCTAAAACATATACACACAGAACATTCTACTCTCCAAGAGTAGAGTATACATTTTTCTCAAGTGCATAAACATTCCACAACAGACCACATGTTAGGCCACAAAACAAGCCTTAGCAAATTTTAAAAGATTATAATCAAAGAGATTATCTTTTCCAATCACAATTAAATAAAAGTAGAAATCATTAATAGAGGAAATAAGAGGAAAATCCACAAAAAATGTGGAAATCAAACAACATACTCTTAAACAACCAACAAATCAAAGAAGTCATAAGAGAAATTAGAAAATATCTTGAGACAAATGAAAATGAAAATACAATATACCAAAGCATATGAGATGTAGCAAAATCTGTGTTAAGGGGAACATTTACAACTATAAACACCTACATTAAAAAAGAAGAAATAGGCTGGTCGTGGAAGCTCACGCCTGTAATCCCAGCACTTTGGGAGGTAGAGGCAAGAGGATTGCCTGAGCCTAGCTTGGGTAACTTAGCAAGCCTTGGTCGCTACAATAAAAAATTAGCCGGGCATGGTGGTACATGCCTGTAGTTCCAGCTACTAGAAAGCTGAGGCGGAAGGATCACCTGGGCCCAACAGGTTGAGGCTGTGGTAGCTGGGCCACAGAGTAAGACTCTGACTCAAAAAAAAAAAAGGAAATATCAATAACCAAACTTCATGCTTAAGGAACTAGAAAAAGAACAGCAAAGTAAGCCCAAAGCTAACAGAAGAAAATAAATAACAAAGATTAGAGTGAAGATAACAAAATACAGAGAAGAAAAACAAAAAGAAAAGGTTAGGACAGATTTATAAGTGCTTGAACTTTTAATGCATTCCCCCCGCCACATACAAATCCATGGATGAAGGGTAGAAGCTTTACTGCCTTAAAGTGTTTAAGCACAACATTGACCAATTATTGCCTGATCACTAAAAAAATGTTGACATAAGGGTGATCCCTAGGAAGACAGGCTTAAATTTTTTTTTTTTTTTTTTTGAGTTGGAGTCTCACTCTGTTGCCCAGACTGGAGGGCAGTGGCACACTCACAGCCACGGCAGCCTTGACGTGCTGAGCTCAGGCGATCCTCCCACCTCAGCCTTCCAAGTAGCTGGAACTACAGGCATGCACCACTACGTCTGGCTAATATTTGATTCATCATAGAGACGAGGTCTCGCCAAGTTGCCTGGGTTCATCTCGAACCTGTGGGCTCAGGCAGTCCTCTCACCTCAGCCTCCCAAAGTGCTGGGATTATAGGCGTGAGCCACCACGCCTGGCCTTAATTTTAAATTTCAGGGACGATAATATTCAGGCAATTCAATAAACAAATGAATCCCTACTGGGGGAGAAGGAGGGTGTAAATCTAAAATTGCCATATTATATAAAATGTTTGATTTTTTTTTACAAAAATTATAAGGCAAGCAAAGAAACAAACAAGTATGACTCATACACAGGAAAATAAAAGCAGTCAATACAAACCTTCTGAGGGGATCAAATGTTGAACTTATGAAAGACTTCAATGCAGCTATTATAAATACATTTTAAAAACTAAAGAAAATAATGTCTAAAGAATTTTTTTAAATATGACAACACTGACTCATCAAATAAAAAAACATCAAGAAAAAGACAGAAATTATAAAAAAGAACCAAACAGAAATTCTATATGAGTCAAAAGTGCAATAACTAACTGAGGTAAGCCTGAAAACAATCAAGCAAGCCTGAAAACAGATCGATAGATATTTCCAATCTGAAGAACTGAAATAAAAAATATACATACAAAAAAAAGAAGACTCAGGGCTGTGGGAGATCATCAAGAACTGAGCATCAAATGTGCATAATGGTACTCCCAGAGGAGAGACAGAGAAAGGAACAGAACAAATATTTTAAAAAATGATGGGGCTGGGCTCGGTGGCTCAGCCTGTAATCCCAGCACTTTGGGAGGCTGAGGCGCGTGGACTGCCTGAGCCCAAGCAACTTGGCCGAGACCTCATCTCTGCAACAAATAAAAAATTAGCTGGGCGTGGCAGCACATGCCTATACTTCTGGCTACTTGGAAGGATGAGGCAAGATGAGGAAGGTCGACGCTGGGGCGGCCGTGAGTGTATCACTGTACTCCAGCTTGGGGGACAGAGTGAGACTCCAACTCAAAAAAAAAAAAAAAAAGAAAAAGAAACGATGGTTGCCAACTTCCCAAATTTGGTGAAAAACATTTATCTACATATCCAAGTAGCTCAATAAATGCAAAGTACGATAAACACAAAGAGATACAACTCTAGACACATCAGAGTTAAAACTGTGTGCTTGGGAATTGTCTGACTTTGGGTGATATTTGTTAAATAGATTATTTTCTAGTGTGCCATTTAAATTCTCTCATTGAGTTTTCTGGATTTTTTGGACTTTTAAAAAGTAATTATCTTAGTGGTTCCATTATGCATCTTAATTTATCACAATCTACTTTACATATATACTAGTTGAATTCCATTAAAATATAGAAGCTTTGTTCTTCTAATATAACTCTATTCTCACTTCCCTTTGTGCTGTCATTTCTCATTATTATGTCTATGTTGTAATCTCAAGAATGCAGTGTTATAACTGTTGCTATGCAATCTTATGTATTATAAGAAAAATATCAAAAGTACTAAGAGAAAAATAACTTATCATATACTTCACCTAGTAATATTAACAGATGACTCCTCATCACAAATAATAGAGGCCAGAAACCAGTAAGATGACATAGTCAAAGTACTTTGGTGTGGGGACACTATCAACCAAGAATTCAATATCTAGCAAAAACCATTTTTTCAAAGCAAAGTGAAAAATAATGACATTCCCAGATAAATGAAAATTCTGTGAGAATTCATATAAAGAGCACCTGTAATTACATAGATAATTATAAAAGACAGAATATGATATATTTTTCTCTTAACTGATTTAAAAGACAACTGCACAAAATAACAAAATAATAATTAAAAATTGTATTGTTGAACTTATGACATATAAAGATTAATATATGACAAAGACAGCACAAAGGAGGAAAGAAACAGAACTGTATTGGAGTCAAAAAATGACACCAGACAGTAACTTGAACCCACGAGGAGAATAAAAGGTACCAGAAATGTATAGGCTACAAGCCTCTATACGTAAGTTTTTTTAATCCTTTCTTCTCCCAACTTCTTTAAAAGACATAAAATTGCATATATTAACAGTTATAACACTGCATTGTTGGGATTATAACATAGACATAATATATAAGAAATAACAGCACAAAGGGAAGAACAAAGTCTCTATATTTTAATGGAATTCAACTAGAATTTATGTAATGTAGATTGTGATAAATTAACATGCATGTTGTAATGTCTAGAGCAACCATTAAGAAAATAACTGAGTCAGGTTCGGTGGCTCAGCCTGTAATCCCGTGCCTTGGGAGGCTGAGGTGAGTGGATTGCCTGAGCCTGCAGGTTCGAGACCTGCCTGGGCAACTTGGTGAGACCTCATCTCTACAATAAATCAAAAAATTAGCCGGGCATGGTAGCGTGTGCCTGTAGTTCTGAGGCTGAGGCAGAAGGACTGTTGGAGCCCAGAAGGTCAACACTGGGATGGCCATGAGTGTGCCACTGCACTCCAGTCTGGGCGACAGAGTGAGACTCCAACTAAAAAAAAAAAACAAAAAAAAAACAAAGGCCCCAGAAAACTCAATGAAAGAATGTAAATGGTACACTAGAAATAATCTTTTTAATAAATATCACCAAAAGGTTGACAACTCCCAAAACTGTCTGCAGCCTAGACCTCTCCTCTGAAATTCAAGTGTACTTTAGACACCTGCACTTAGGTACCCAACGGCTATGTTAAATTTAACATGTCCAACCTAAACTCCTCATCTTGTTCCCACAGCCTGCTCTATCTGTATAGTCTTTCCCATCACAGTAACTGAAAACTCAATTCTTTCAGTCGACTAGTCCAAAAACCTTGGAGTCATCTTTGAGTCATTTCTTTCTCTCACACCCTATCAGTAAATGCTCCTCTACCTCCAGAACAATCCAGAATCCAACTACTACTTACCACCTTCACTGCTATTATCCCAGTCCATTCATTTGGGTAACTGCAATAGTCTCCTGATTAGTCTCCCAGTTTCCAACCTTCCCCTCACTTGCACAAAGTATATTCACATGAAGCAACTAGACTGCTGCGTTTTAAAACATTAGTCAGATCGTTTTTCTTCTGCTCAAAACCATCCAATGGCTCCCATCACATTTTGAAGAAAAGCCCAAGTCTTTAACTGGTCTTCTAGTTGTTCTCAAAATTAGATGCTTGCTCCCAGCACTAAGCATTTGTATTGACGATTTACTCTGCCTAAAAACTCTTCCCATAGATACCCATGTGGCTTACTCTCATTTCAAGTCAATTAAGTTTTTGTTTAAATGTCACTTTCTCAGTAAGGTCTTTGCTATCTTATTTGAAATTTAAATCCTCATTCCCTATTCCCATTTCTCTTCCCTCTTCATTTTTCCACAGTACTTAGCACTTTCTAATTTGCAACTATAGTATCTCTCTCACTAGAATAAATACTACATGAGGACAGAAATTTTGTTTATTACTCTATTTCCTATACCTAGAACACAGTAGGCACTCAACAAATATTTATAAAAACAGCAAAGAAAAATAAAGAGAAAGAAAAGTGAAAGTGACTTTAATTTTCTTTTGAAATCTCTATAGTATCTATTTTAAAAAATCTTTTCAGCATATGCAAAAATAAAATTAGAAAGCATGCAAAATTTGAAACTATTTCTTACCAAAGTCCATTCTATCTTTTTGGTTTCTCTGAAGCAAACCCAAAAGGAGGTTAGCCAAGTAAGGTGATGTTTCTCTGGGAATACTGGGGGAAAGGAAGAAAAAAAAACCTAAGTGATGAGTTTATTTATATTAACTAAATTACTTTTGCCGTCAGTATGATAAATGAAAATGTACATGCAGTTTCACAAATACTATATTTATATCAAGAAGACCATGCTAAGCCTCATACAAAGAAGAAAAAAAAAGCACTAAACAACTGCCTTTGGAAAATTGCATCAATTTAAGAAGACTCGTGTATTGTGCTTATTATTGTTGTCTATTAGAGTATCTGCAGAAATTTCTCTATTAGAAATACAGCCACCTCCAATTCTGTTTGGAAAAGGGGAGTACTTAAATAAATATAAGTGAGAACTAATACAATTTCCTAACATCCAATATGAAAATAAGGCAATAGGGAAATGAGTTAAGTAATAGGAATATCAATTCATGAAATAAAAGCTACAGAAAATATTAAACAAATAAAAAAGCCAATGTCACTAATGAAAAGAATAATGTAAATTAAATTAGTAGCTAATTGGTCCTCATCCATTTGTGAGGCATCAAATCTGATAACATTGCACGTTGGTAAAAATGAGGGGAAAGGAGCATTCTCCTATCTTGCTATATTAATTGGGTGGCTTAATTGGAGAGCATACCTTTCAGTCCAACAACTCCATTTCTGGAAATCACCCTAAAGAAATGCATACATGTGCAAAAGTACACACACACACACACACACACACACACACACACCCTTAACATCTGTAGTAACCAAAAGATGAAAACAATAGGGATCTGATTAAATAAAATATAGTACATCTCTGGGACTCTGTGTAGCCATTCAAAGGAATACAGCAGCTCTCCACATACTGCCAATGAACATCATCTATGATATTCTACAGAGTAAAAAACAAAGGTAAGATGTTGAACGACTTGCAAAGTATGATGTAATCTGTCTTAAACTATGTGTATGTATGAATATATAAATAAACAAGCACTCATCTCGACACAAGTTCAAGAGGAAAACAGGGAATGCTAACATTAACAAATGTAAAAAGAATCCCCCCACACACAAAAATTTGCAAAGATACACAGCAAGTTCTTGTTAGCAATACAGAACAGAGCAAAGCCTAGGGGGGAATTTACTTTCTACTTTATACACATCTATTCTGCACCCTCGCCACAAGAAACACAAAAACTTCCGTAAATTTTTCCTTTAAATTTTATTTATATGTTAAAAAAGTAAGAAAAGGCTACAGCACTACATAGGTACCTATGATGTACCAGCAATTTTCTAATTTCTTGTCATAACAAATGCTCTCCCATTACTGTCAATGAAAAATGATTCAATAATGAAAATACATAAAACACATAGCATTCAAATAAATAATACTGTGTTCACAAATAGTAAAGCTCTGTGTAATCTAAACACATACCTAGGCATTAAGCTCCTGTTTTTTTCATAAAACATCCTTAAGTCTTGAGGACTATTGGCCTATTAAAAAAAAAAAGGTTTAATTTCCTAAACAATTGGGGGCAAAACTTTCAAATCATATGCTTGACATTCATATTCTTGATATAGAACATAAATTCTGAACTTGAAAGCCATGGATGGCTGAAGGAACCATAGATGGGCATTAGGAACGCATAACACCTATGAAACTGTATTGAAATTCTGTCCATATGAGTATAACATATCTTTTCTGAGGTCACACTCTTGGAAGAGCCTGAAACTTAGAAAAGGTTAAGGACCACTACTCTGGAGGTTACATGGCCTACCCAATAGGCACATTATTATCACATAAAATCTGGGTGTACTCTGCCTTAGGACCTTAAAGGAATTCAAAGATAAATATACTGCCACTATATTCAGTCTCTCCATAGCAACAAGTAGCACCCTTATAACAAGAGCTGCTGAATTAGTGAGACCTCTTCTACATATAAACTAGACTGAGAAATTAAAAGTGTTTAACCTGGCTGTGTCACTGATTTTTTGCAATACTATCTTGGGCAAACATTTTCACTTTGTTCCAGTTTTCAGATTCAAATATTTTCTTTGTAACGTAAGAAATGACAACATGGCAATATGAACTCAAGGAAATCATCATGATTATACTCCATAGGACTACTTTTTGACAGGATGTTGGGGGAGAGAAGGAAAGGAAGAAAGACCCAAAATAATTTCCATAAAGCCTAAATAATTATTTCCATGTCACTCAGCAGTATCAGGACTAGAGAGCTGGAGATACAGGAGATCATTCTCAGCCCTGAGGTGGATTCCAGGATCCCAAAACCAGGCTAAACAGGAAGCGCTGATGTCACTATTCATACCCATTTCCTACCAGGCTGTTAGCTCTGCCCCTAGCTAGTTTTCATTAGCCTAGAAAACATAAAACAGGCTTCATGCCCAGTCCAACTAGAAAAGGCAGGCAGAGATAAAAGGGAAAAAGTAAAAGATGTTCTGACTCACTACAGCAGTTTTGGCCTGTAAAACAATCAAAGTCAGTCACAAAGGGGCCAAAAACACTGCTTTCAAAATTTTATAAATCAAAGGCAATTGTAAATGAGAAGATCCCAAGACTGAGGATATAAGAAAAAAAATCAGGCTACCTGAAAAGGTGGTTTTCCAACTAGGCACTGATATATAACCGTTCCTATGCTCCATAAGTCGGCCTTAGCATCATAATGTTGAGACATAATAACCTCAGGAGCCTGGGTATAGAAAAATTCAAGAGACATGCATTATGTTATTCAAATAATTAATATGCATACATTAATTAAGTGGCAAAGGTCACAATCCTAACAAACTACCAAAATAAAACTTAACATATTGTGATACTTCTCTAATCAAATGATATTGCAATGATCTTAGAACTACATTATTATATTGAGATTCACTGGGAAATCTCAAAAACAATGTTACATGAAATGAAGTTGTAGAATCAAACACTTCTGCATATTTATAATGGACACATAAAGTACAGCAATAATATTAAAATAATAAAAAATCCACATCAATTATACAACAGAGGATCCCTCAGGGATCTGAGAGGAGGATAGTGGGTAATGGAATCAGGGGGAACTACAAAAGGGACCTGGGCTGTCTCTCTGAACTATTTTATATCTTTCTAAAAAAAAGAATCAAGGTAAATATGGCAAAATGTTGATTTTTTTAAACACAGATGGTAGGTACATACGTGTTTGCTGCGAGTTCCTATATTTTTCTGTAATTTGAAAGCTTTTATAATAGAAAAACTATGACGCAAAACACAATAAAAACTGTCCTAAAAGCAAAAGCATTTCTCTGTTGCTTTGTTATAGGTATTTTCAAATGTTGCTTTTTAAATACACCATCAATTAGTACAAACAATAAATGGAAATGTCAAATATTTTAAAGTAGTAAAATTTGGCCGGGTACAGTGGCTCACACCTATAATCCCAGCCCCTTGGGAGAATGACGTGAGAGGATTGCCTGAGTTCATGGGTTCAAGACCAGCCAGGGAAATTTGGCAAAACCTCATCTCTACAATAAATCAAAAAAATTAGCTGGGCATGGTGATGCATGCCTGTAGCTTCAGCTACTTGGAAGGTTGAGGCAGAAAGATAGCCTAAACCCAGCAGGTGGAGGCTGTGATGGCTGTGAGCATGCCACTGCACTCCAGCCTGGGCGACAGAGTGAGATTCCAACTCGGAAAAAAAAAAAGTGTAAAATTTTATTTTCCAAGCATAACTTTTTTAAAATTTCAATATTTTCAGAGAAAGGGTCTTGCTATGTCACCCAGACTGGTCTTGAACTCCTATACTCAAGCTATCCTCCCGCCTCTGCCTCCTGAGTAGTTGGAAGGAATTACAGGTGTGTGCTCCTGCACCCAGCTCAGGCATAACATTTTAATTTATTGTCCCTAATAGACTTCTTATTGAGTCAACTTCCTTTAATAATCAAAGTACTCTATCCTCAAGTCTGA
This sequence comes from Carlito syrichta, assembly GCF_000164805.1. Classification (NCBI taxonomy): domain Eukaryota; kingdom Metazoa; phylum Chordata; class Mammalia; order Primates; family Tarsiidae; genus Carlito; species Carlito syrichta. The sequence goes on from NW_007249852.1 coordinate 201,008, forward strand.
ACTAATTTTACACTCAAGAAGTGCAAAGTAATTTTATTTTATTTTATTTTATTTTTTTGAGTTGGAGTCTCACTCTGTCACCCAGACTAGAGTGCAGTGGTCGCTTCCGGCCACCACAGCCTCGACCTGCTGGGCTCTGGCGATCCTTCTGCCTCAGCCTTCCAAGTAGCTGGAACTACAGGCGCGCGCTACCACGCCCGGTTCATTTTGATTTATTGTCGAGATGAGGTCTCTGCCAAGTTGCCCAGGTGGGTCTCGAACCCGCGGGCTCAGGCAATCCACTCACTTCAGCCTCCCAAAGGCGTGCGTTATAGGCTGAGCCACCGAGCCCAGTTGTGCAAAGTAATTTTCAACATTATATTGTTATAAAATTTATTACATAAAAGTAAAATTATGATTAAGAAAGTAAATTTGATGTAAAAAATTTTGAACTTTGATTATTAATTCCCTTGATTCAAAAGTTAATTTTAGGCTGGGTACAGTGACTTGTGCCTGTAATCCTAGCACTTTGGGAGGCAGAGGGCAGAGGACTGCCTGAGCTCAGGGGTTCAAGACTAGCCTGAGCAAAATGGCGAGACCTCATCTCTGCAATAAATCAAAATAATCAGCCAGGCATGGTGATGCATGGCTGTGGTTCCAGCTACTTAGAAGGCTGAGGAAGAAAGATCACCTGAGCCTAGCAGGTTGAAGCTGTAGTGGCTATGAATGTGACACTGTACTCCAGCCTGGGTGACAGAGTAAGACTCTGACAAAAAAAAAAGTTGATTTTTAGAGTAGAGAAATGTACAACATAACAAACTCATTTTAAACTTAGAACTGAAACAGATACATTTACTTATTTCACATAATTCCAAAGTTCTAGAATCAAGGTATTTCCAGGCTTAATACTTCACACTAGTTTAGAATTTTCATAGCCTAGACCTATCATACATGATACTATATGTATGAAAGGACAAAGAAAAAACCTTAGATTTTTCAGCTTTAAATTAAGCCTGGCTCGGTGGCTCAGCCTGTAATCCCGCGCCTTTGGGAGGCTGAGGTGAGTGGACTGACTGAGCCCGCGGGTTCGAGACCCGCCTGGGCAGCGAGACCTCATCTCTACAATAAATCAAAAAATCAGCCAGGCGTGGTAGCGCATGCCTGTAATTCCCGCTACTTGGAAGGCT
>NW_007249852.1:202323-220082 GCF_000164805.1 Carlito syrichta
AAAAAAAAAAAAAAAAAAGTTAAGACTAATGGAAAAAAACACCTGCAATACAGGGATCTTGTCAAGAGAGACAACACACAAAAGATGAGCATAACCTATATTTGAAGAAGTGCCCTCAAAAGGTGTTTTTAAAGTATTCCTAATATTACACATCAAGTATAGAATGACTGTACTTCTTAAATTTTTATTTTCAATTTAATCAATCAGGAGATCTGTCCATAATAACTTTTTAAAAAAATAAGACAAATGGCAAAAATGACCTTTCATAGTCCTGTATGCTAAAGCAAAAGATGTCTATATTATATAGCATTATTGGTAATGTAATTAACATTAGTAATAACAACTCAGACTATATATAAATAATTCTTACATGAAAACAAGCATTATTCCTAAATTCCAATGCTTATGGCATCATACTTTCAACACACAAGGATACAAACATTCACTTACCATGTACATTGGGGATCCACACAGTGTCGCAGCCATCATGTTACTGTGTAGGTAACGAGCAAAACCAAAATCCGCTATTTCACAAAATGAAAAGTAGAAAAACAAATGATACCTCTACTTACATTTAACATAAATCATATGAATCTTTAAGACAAAAGATGGCACAAAAGAACAGTGAAAAATAAACTGCTTACTAAGACTGCCCACCAAAGATAAAAGTAGCTACCTTAATGTAAACAAGCTAAAAAACAGTAGTGATCATTAACTGTACAAGTCACTGCTCTATCAGTTTTGCAATCAAGAGACACAGCAAACTTTGCAAGTGAAAATGATAATTATCATGAATGATTCATTAATAGAGGTCTCGTTAAATATCAATACCAGATACAGAATTTGAACTGTGTTTTTCCTTACTGTTTCAAATAATTTTGAGACTGTGCTAAAAAAAATTGCTAAAAGCTGAATTAGATGATCTCTGAGATCCCTTTGTCAAAATCTCATGAGCTGTAAAGAATCAGGGCTATTAATTTGCTGCCAATAACACCACCACATCAACTTCCCTCTCAAGAGGCAGGGTTTACCGCTGGTATTCATAGTTAGGACTCCTAATGTGGGCCTATTGGCAGTGTCTGAAATGTAGCATATGCTAACGATAATGTAAATGATTCACATATCTAAATACACCTCAGTGACCTCAATAAAAAATTCAAATTGCATCAATAAAATCCATCATTCTAACACAGACAAACTAAAACTAAATAAAAATAGTTTCAAAAATGTCCTTTCCTTGAAAAAAATACATGGTTGTTTACCTATTTTGATGCGAATACCACTGACACTTGACTTTCTGCGATTGGCGTAAGACAACAAGATGTTCTGCGGTTTCAGATCCCTGTGGATTATTCCTTTGCTGTGCAGGATTCGCATGGCAGCTGCAATCTGATGCAGGAACACTCTGATAGTATCTTCACTGAGTGTTCCTTTAGCTGGTACAGAAGGAGTTCACATAAATATTTAAGCACACAAAATCAAATACCATCTGCATATTCCATCAACAGAATTGAGTTGTAAAGGAAAGCATGAAGGGATTAAGGAACTGGAATTCACATTTATTCCTTTTTTTAACCTTAATAATTGAAGTCTATGAAGAGAGATCAGTTCCTCAAAAACTGTAATCAATCTGTTGTAAAGAGAACTGATTTGTACTTTCATCTTTTGCTTTCTTTCACTAGTGTTTTTGCTTTTCCCTTCCCATTTTTACTGCTGATGGTAGCTGCATGGCTCTGAACACAATAGGTGCTCAACAAATGTCATTGTCCTTTACAAGAAAAAAAAATAAACTGTCCTTCATATTAGTCAAATATCTGAGATAAATGTTCATATTTAATTCCTATTATTACATGAGCACAAATTAAAAACGAGAAATCCTTGATCAGAGAGAGCCGGATACTACTGCTACTACTACCTGTGAGGGATCTGTGTTCCATATCTTTCATTCCTTTTATCTCTAACCTCACTGCTTCACACAGCATCTTTCAAAACTAAAAACACTTCAAAAATAAATGTTTTAACCTGTTTTCAACACTATAAAGAGGTCTTCCATCATTACTTGAAGGGGGCTGTCATTCAGTAAATACTACAGTATTTCTGTATATGCCAGAGTGTGTAATGGCTAACAGCCTGATTTGGAGTCAGGTTGCCTTTGTTCGAATCCCAGCTCCTCCACTTACTGTGTGAGCCTGGAAGATGATCCCTCCTCATCTATAAGATGCTGTTAAGAGACTAGCCATATTAGATTGACATGCTGATTAAACAAGATAACATATTTAATAATGAAGATGTTAGAAAAAGGCCTGGCACATAATAAGTACTTAAATGTAATAAATTTTTTACTACAATGAGTCTAAAAATCACAAACATAATTCCTTGGATCCACATTAAAGATTTAATATCTAACCTATTTAAATCCTTTGAGAACATACTTCTGTCCATATAATTCTCTGTGGTTTTTGTTTTGTTTTCTTTTTCAGTTGGGTCTCACTCTGTGGCACAATCACTGCTCACTGCAGCCTCAACCTCCTGGGCTCAGGCGATCCTTCCACCTCAGCCTTCCAAGTAGCTGGGGCTACAGGTGTGTACCACCAACTAATTTTATTTTTTTGTAGAGATGAAGTCTCACTATGTTGCCCAGGCTGGTCTTGAAGTCCTGGCCTCAAGCAATCCTCCCACCTTGGCCTCCCAAAGTGCTGGGATTACAGATGTGAGCCATCATGCCCAGCCTCATACAATTCTCCGCCTATCTTCTATATGACCTTTTCATTTATAATTAAGAAAGATAAATCATTTTAATGACATGTCAAATGACATTTCATGGTCTTAAAATCATTTTAATGACCTGTTAAGTGACATTTATGCCCTCAACATCTTCAAATAAAATAAATCTTTATGATTTAAAAATTAGCAAACACTCTTTTTTTCTGTGAGGGCTCTTCTTTTTTTTTTTTGAGATAGAGTCTCACTCTGTTGCCCAGACTGGAGTGCAGTGGCCGCTCCCGGCCACCGCAGCCTCGACCTGCTGGGCTCCGGTGATCCTTCCGCCTCAGCCTTCCAAGTAGCCGGAATTACAGGCATGCGCTACCACGCCCGGCTGATTTTTTGATTTATTGTAGAGATGAGGTCTCGCCTGCCAAGGCGGGTCTCGAACCCATGGGCTCAGGCAATCCACTCACCTCAGCCTCCCAAAGGCGCGGGATTACAGGCTGAGCCACCGAGCCCGGCTTGAGGGATCTTCTTAACCGATCCTCTTTTTTAAATTCTTTGGGATTCTTTTCCTGATGCCCACTGGAAAAAAAATTCAAACTACACTAAAATATATAAGAGAAATATTCCATAATATGATATTTGAAGATGAACACTTCAAAATTTAGAGTGCGTTCTTCCAGATCTACTTTCTTGCAGATACCAACATATATATTATCACATATTAGTGGGTGGGTCAAATCAACCACTAGAGTTTTATTTTTGTAATGTTTTACTTAAATTACATTACAACAATTGAAATGGACAGTATATTTTATTCAATTTCATTCATTTGTACCAGGGGTGATAAAAAAACATACACATTTTAAATGATGTTAAGAGATGTTTGCCGTAATCAGAAGTGTCTGGACACTGATGGTAACCACTTTGAGTACCTCTTGTAATTGCAGAAGCCAAACAAGACTTGTATTCATCTTACTGAATATTACAATTTTAATGCAGTTTTTTCCTTTCTTAAAATGTGTATACATTTTTTGGCATCCTCATTTTAAAGCTGTAAAAATTATGGTACTTTAAAATGACTGTAGCTGCTTATAACTTGTATTTTTGCTAAATTAGTTAAGAGGGCTTAAAAAAAAAAAAGATGGTGAAGACATGCGAGAAAAGGGTCATGAACCAAGGCATGCAGACACACTCTAGAAGCTGAAAAGACAAGACAAGACAAATGGATTCTTCCCTTAGAGCCTCTACAAGAAATGCAGCCCTGCTGATAACTTGACTAAACTTCTGACTTCCAGAACTGTAAGAGAATAAATTTGTGTTGTTTTAAGCCACTAAAAAAAAAAACAAAAAAACCTTGTATTTTTGCTTCATGACATACTATTGAGCAGGCCTTAAAATTTTTTTGATTCAGAGCCCAAATTCTACACTGTTTCTATGGGGGTAAAAATAATGACCTAGTTTAAGCTATTTTGAGCACATAATGTAGTATTTCTATGCATGTGGGATGTGTCCCTCATAATACAATCCCAGAAACAAAAATCCCCACATTCAAAGCTTTATGTTTTAGGCTAGGCATGGTAGCACACACGCCTGTAGTCCCAGTTACTCAGGCTGAGGCAGAAGATCTCCTGAGCCCAGGAAGCTGAGGCTGCGGTGAGCAATGACTGTGCCACTCCAGTGTGGGTGACAGATTGAGACTACAATTCAAAAACAAAAAACAAAAAAAGCATTGTCACCATCAAAACTCTTTTCAATGAATTCCTGAGCAAGTTAACACTGAGAGAAAAGCTTGGCCACAGCTGCCACACACAGTATATTCTGCTTTATAATTAATGTCAGTGTTAAAGTATAATTTACATGATTTTTTTTTTTTTAATAGAGACTCCTGGGCTCAGGGGATCCTCCTGCCACAAGTAGTCAGGACTACAGGCACATGCCACCACACTGGGCTAATTTTTGTATTTTTTTTGTAGAGACCAGGTCTTGCTATGTTGCCCAGGCTGCTCTGAACCTCTTGGCCTCAAGTGATCCTCCCACTTCACCTTCCCAAAGCACTAGGATTACAGACAAGAGCGACTGAGTTCAATAAAGAGTTGACTTTAAACTAGCAATTGACAGAATGTGTTTTCTATTTTCTTTGAAAATGTAAAAGGCATTTTGTCTCACAGAGCAAATAAAAGGACTAAATGATCCCACTGTGATACAATGGCATTCAATCCTCTAGACATCCCAGACCTCCTAGACAATGCTCTCTAAAAGGAATATAATGTGGCCACACATGAGACTTTCAATCTTCTAGTGGCCACATTTTAAAAAATGAAAAGAAACAGATACAATTATTAATATATTTAACCCAATGCATCCAAAATATTATTATTTCAACTTGTAATAAATATTCAAAAATTAATGAGATTTAATCATTCTTTCCTTCTGATAAAGTATTCAAAATTCACTGGGCATTTTACATTTACAGCACATCCCAATTCAAACTAGCCAAGAATCCAATGTGGTCAGTGGCTACTTTATTGGACAGTATAGCTCTAGACGATCCCCTAATAACCAGAACTTTTTCATATAAATGTTTCAAACTACAAGGGATTCCCTAAAGGACTGCAGCAGAGGACCAAGAGGAGGTTTAAAAACCAAATCATATAGCTTAGTTGTAATATAAACATTGGAACTAGAACCAAGCTTGCCTCCAATATTCGAGGTTTTTTTTTTTTTTGAGTTGGAGTCTCATTCTGTTGCCCAGACTGGAGTGCAGTGGCACGCTCCCAGCCACTGCAGTCTCAACCTGCTGGGCTCCGGCGATCCTTCCGCCTCAGCCTTCCAAGTAGCTGAAACTATAGGTGCGTACTACCACACTCAGTTAATTTTTTATTTATTGTAGAAATTAGGTCTTGCCAAGTTGCCCAGGCTAGTCTCGAACCCGCGGGCTCAGGCAATCCACTCGCCTTGATCTTCCTAAGTGCTGGGATTACAGGCTGAGCCACTGAGCTCGGTCTATATTCAAGTTCTTAAGCTATTCAGTCTCCTGTTCTAACGATATTGCTCTGGAATATCAAATACAAAGTTCAACAAAGCTGTCAAAATTAACTTAAATCTGCAATACTAGTAACAGTGCTTACACTGGTGAATAATACTTCTGTTAGTGAGGGAAACTAATTTTCTTTTTTTAAAAGTATGTTCTCCAGAAAAGTAAAAACCAATATATATATTTTTTGAGTTGGAGTCTCACTCTGTCGCCCAGGCTGGAGTGCAGTGGCACATTCACAGCCACTGCAGTCACAACCTGCTGGGCTCAGGCAATCCTTCCACCTCAGCCTTCCAAGTAGTTGGAACTACAGGCGCACGCCACCACGCCTGGCTAATTTCTTAAATTTATTGTAGAGATGAGGTCTCGCCAAGTTGCCCAGCTGATCTCGAACCCGGGGGCTCAGAGTGAGACTCCAAATCAAAAAAAAAAGAAAATACTTTGGAGGGACACAATTGTGTTTGAATGCTCCATATCCTATATGTATGCATGCTGGGAAAAGAATTTCAAGTACCACACAGTACTAAAATCTTACTTCTCTGTGACAAATAATTTCAATCTTACCTTTGCTCCCTTATAACCTTGTTTGGTTTTTGTTACTTTTTTTATTTATGAAGAATGTTCACATAAATACATTCTTGGATATATTCTTCCACTATGACTTTTTTTCTTTTTTTTTGAGTTGGAGTCTCACTCTGTCACCCAGGCTGGAGTGCAGTGGCATGTTCATGGCCACCGCAGCCTCGACTTACTGGGGCTCAGACAGTCCTTCCAACTTCAGCCTTTCAAGTAGCTAGAACTATAGGCGTGCGCCACCCCACCCAGCTAATTTTTCTTAATTTATTATAGAGACCAGTTCTCACCAAGTAGCTCAGGCTGGTCTCAAACCCCTGGGCTCAGGCAATCCTCTCACCTGGGCCTCCCAAAGTGCTGGGATTTTAGGCATGAGCCACTGTGCCCAGTCACTATGATTTTTTTAAAAAAAGAAATGAACGGGACAAAGATCTAGTAAAGCTTTGAAGGAGAGAAATTCTATTTGGTTTCTTCTCTCCTGGGGAGAGGACTATGTCTCAAATACTGTTAGAGACAGACATGCAAAAAGGTTAAGTACTTATATACAAGTAAAGTTTAGGAACAAAACCACAACCAACAACAATTGGTCAGCAAAGTCACTACAAGTTAAGCAAATACACAAATATTTATTAAATATTTCTCTACCAGTGCAGGAAACAGGTAGCATATTTCATAAGTATCTCTCAGGATTAAACAAACTGTGGTACTATTTTTTTCCCCAGCGGTACTATTTCTATTGAACACAGACACACACACACAAAATTACCTTGTAAATAATCTGCCAGGTCTCCACCATTGCAATACTGGTATATATAAAAGAAAAAGTAATTAAAATGAGGACAGTGAACCAAGATTAATTAATTAATCCATTATCAATTTTATTTAAAAAGTCACTTGTATGTGCTATAATAAAAATCGAGTCTAAAAAACATGATTATGCAATAAAAATTTTTAAAATTTTATATTTCTCTAGCAGACTCTAGATTACTAAATCAACTTCATTAATTCAAAATTTCAAGTAATAACCTACCGCCAATTTTAAAATGCATATTAATCAAAAGGAACTTGAAATAAATTAAACAGAAGTTTGTATATTACTTACCTCCATCACCAAAAAGACAGAATTAGGTAATTCCTGAAAAGTAAACATATTAAGTATCATCTAGAGAAAAATTAAACACAAAAGTTAAAAATAGTAAGTTAATAAAAATACTACTTGTTCATTATTAAAACTAATAGAATGAAATTACAAAATCCATTAGAAAGTGAAATTAAAATTCCCAACACAATGATTTAAGTATCTCTTCTTCACAGCCAAATCAAAACTTAGTTTTGAGAACACTATTGTAGTCATCAGAGGTTCAATTCTGTTTATAGAGAGAACTAGAAGAAAGATTCATCTTTTGGTTATGATCAACTGAAAACAATATTTAAGACAAAAAAACATGATAAATTTACCACTTGTGGAAAAAAGGAAGGATTATTTGGTCCTAAAGGAAATTCTTCCACTTTGAAAACTGTATGATTTGGAACAGCAAAATCACATAATCCTCCCTAGCAACATTAAATGCACAATCTGATTTCTGAAACACATGACCCAAGATGCCTGGATTTTTGTTTTTCTGGTTTTTATGTTTATTTGGGGTAATCACATTATCAAGGAATTGTTGGCAAAGGGAAATGTTTTATCACATGTTACTAAGACATGTTCCAAGATGTTAAGGAAATGAATTGCGGAATTTTACAAAGTCTCTCAAATTCATACAGCTCCAGATCTATTGCCTGGTAAGTAACTCAAAGACTGATTAGCTGGCTCTTCAATGACAATTTTTATGATGCAAGCCTCAAACAGATGCCTGGGTTCCCTAACTGCAGCACTCCCATAATAAATCAGTAAGGAGGTGGAGAGCAGCCAGCTCCCAGCAGACTAGATGACCAAGTAGAAATAAATACTTCCTTATAACAGAAATAAAAACAAAAAAATGTTTCTAAGAGTTAAATCATTTCTCTTATGAACTAAATATCATTCATAACAAAATCTAATCTAATCCAGACCAAAATATCCTATAATCCCTAAAAACACTGAAAAATCATTCAACACTGACAATCTTCAACAATATTTTCTTCTTCTCAAACATATAGTCGAAAAATATGATCTCAAATCAGTTTTGCTTAATCACATAATAACACCATATCCTAACTAGAGAAGAGAAAAGAAAGCTAGGAATTCTTAAGAGGAGGCAGCTCAACAGCCATAAACAATTTCTATTTACTCAAGAAGCAGAGGTCAAATTCCCATTTTGGTTTTCATAATTTTGAGGTTATACATAACTACTTAGTTTTTTCCATTCATTCATTCACTCATTCAAGAAATAATAATGAAACAGAAATACTTTAACATCCTTGACTTCTCATGCAAGTTTTCCTTTGTTCACTTTCAAAGGAGTGAAAATTTCCAGAGTCAATCATTCTTTCTTTTGAATACCCCTTCCATTACAAAATAGCTTTTTTTTTTTTTTGAGTTGGCACCCTCATCACAGCTACCACAGCTTTGACTGCTGGGCTCAAGTGATCCTTCCTGCTCAGGCTTCCAAGTAGCTGGAACTACAGGCTTGCACCATCACACCCGGCTAATTTTTTCATTTATTGTAGAGACAAGGTCTTGCCAAGTTGCCCAGGCTGGTCTTGAACCTCTGGGCTTAGACAATCCTCTCACCTCCACCTCCCAAAGTGCTAAAATTACAGGTGTCAGCCACTGTGCCCAGTCAAAATAGTGCACTTTTTTCTTTTTTTTTTTTGAGTTGGAGTCTCACTCAGTCGCCCAGACTGGAGTGCAGTGGCCGCTCCTGGCCACCGCAGCCTCGACCTGCTGGGCTCCGGCGATCCTTCCGCCTCAGCCTTCCAAGTAGCTGGAACTACTCGGCGCGCGCTACCACACCCACCTAGTTTTTTTTATTTATTGTAGAGATGAGGTCTCGCCAACTTGCCCAGGCAGATCTCAAACCCGGGCTGGCTCAGGCAATTCACTCACCTCGGCCTCCCAAAGTGCAGGATTACAGGCTGAGCCACTGAGCCCAGCCCTTTTTTTTTTTTTTAATGAAGCACTTCAACAATCTAGAGCATGAGTAGCTTGCAAGATCCAAGAAAGAGTCCAAAAAGAAATAAGAAAAAGTTTCTTCTTTTAACAGAACCAATCAAGTCATCCACAGATAAATCAAAACTCAAATGGTACTAGGGCACCAGAGAACTCAGAAAAGAGATACTTAGAGGAACAGAAGGACTAAAAAGTGAAAGCAAAAGCAAGGCCCGTAAAACCCATCAGCCAGTTCACTGAGGGTTTACCATAGCTATATACATATGTATCCTCCTCTCCTAATATCAAGAAATCCACACCCTCCAATCTTCTCCAACACGTCCATTAACAAAATTAAAGACATAGCCCAAACTCCTTCACAACTAAGATAAAAACCTAATTCCTAAAAAGAAAAAAGAGAATACTGTTGTGATATTATGCTACCTGCCTATAAACAGACAAAATAGGTAGATTTTACCCATGGTTCCTGGTTTATAACTCCCAGAGCCCTTGCTATAATGTTGGGGAACTTCAGGCCTCAAAACAGAATCACTCTCTCTGACCTTCTCTTGCCCTCCTTTCACCTGCTCAAAGTAGGACTCTAATTTTTCCCTTCTTTTCTGATTGTAGGTCATCAGACCCCCATTTCAGAAGGGGTCTTGTCCTATCCCCTGGAGGAAGGAGTGCTGCAAAGAAGCCAAGAAGAATCTGAACAAGCAGGCCTTGCTGGGTTTCCCCACTCAGTCTCTTAGTATTAGATCCTACCCTTTTTATCCAATCACATTTCTACACAGTTGTCCATGTTTCAATTATGTCTCCATAAAAGGCCAAAGAGGATAGGGATCAGCAAGCTTCTGGACAGCTGAACAAGCGGTACACCCAGAGAGGGCACAAGAGCTCCATGCCCTTTCCACCATACCTCATCCTATGCATCTCTTCATCTATATCCTTTTTAATAACCTTTATAATAAATTGGCAGGCCAGGCTTGGTGGCTCAGCCTATAATCCCAGCACTTTGGGAGGCCAAGGCAAGTAGACTGCCTGAACCCATGGGTTCGAGACCAGCCCGGGCAACTTGACGAGACCTCATCTCTATAGTTAATCAAAAATTAGCCAGGTATGGTAGCACGCGCCTGTAGTTCCAGCTACTTGGAAGGCTGAAGCGGAAGGATTGTTGGAGCCCAGTAAGGTGACCCTGGGGCGGCCATGAGCGTGCCACTGCACGACAGCCTAGACGACAGAGTGAGACTCCAAATCAAATAAATAAACAAACTGGCAAACATGTTTCCCTGGTTCTGTGAGCCACTCTAGAAAATTGATCAAATCCAAAGAAGTCATAAGAACCCCAACTTGAAGCTGGCCGGTCAGAAGTTCCAGAGGCCCAGACTTGTGACTGGTGTATGAAGTGAAGGCAGTCTTGGGGACTGAGCCTTCCACCTGTGGGATCTGATGCTATCTCTAGTTAGACAGTATCAGACTAGAACGGAATTAGAGGGGCCAGGCTCGGGGCTCAGCCTGTAATCCCAGCACTTTGGGAGGCTGAGGCAAGTGGACTGCCTAAGCCTGAGGGTTTGCGATCAGCCTGGGCAACTTAGCGAGACCTCGTTCCTACAATAAGTAAAAAAAATTAGCTAGGTGTAGTAGTGCACACCTATAGTTCCAACTACATGGAAGGCTGAGGCGGAAGGATTGTGGGCGTCCAGCAGGTCAACAATGGGGTGGCTGTGAGCGTGCCACGGTACTTCGGTCTGGGTGACAGAGTGAGATACCAACTCAATTAAAAAAAAAAAAAAATAGAGGATACACAGCTAATATCCACTGCAGAACTGATCAGCTGTTTGGTATATGAGGAGAAACTCCCATACATTTGGTCACAGAAGTCTTCTGCATTGATTGTGCTTGAGGGAGAAAACAGAAAAACTCTTTGAGTGTTTTTCCCTTAGAATTATGAAAAATACTATATGCCCTATGTGAAAATTTAGGGGAAATAACAAATTTTTTAAACCTTTGTTTGATAAAAAACACAACTAAAGCTGATGAGAAATAGAGTATTTAAAAAGGCCCATGTCTATTAAAGAAATTTAATTATAATTTAAAACCTTTTCACAAAGAAATTCGCAAGTTTCAATGTAATCCTAATCAAATTCTGAGAATGTTTCATATGTGTGGAAATTGATAAGCTAACCTAAAGATTAACGTGCAAATTTAAAAGGCCAAGAACAACTAAATGCAATCTAGAAGAAGAAAAACAGAAATTAGACGACTTACACTGCTAGATATCAAGGCTTACTGTAAAATTGTAGTAAGCAAAACAGTATGGCAAAGGCTTACAGGGCAGAAAGAGAGTTCAGAAATGGACCCACACATATGTGGTCACTCATTTATGACAAAGGAGACACTACAGTACAGAAGGGAAAGGGGCATCTGTTCAATAAGTGGTTATGGTTCAAGTGGCTGCCCACATGTAAAAGCAAATGAGTCTTGACCCTGCCTCATGCCACATACAAAAATCACTCATTCAGGCAGATAACAGAGGTAAATGCGAAAGACAAAACAATAAATATTTTTGGGAAAAAAGCACAGGAGAATATCTTAATGACTGTAGGGTAGGTAAGGAACGTCTTTTAAAAGATGACACAAAAGCACTAAATATAAAGGAAAAATAACAAACTGAACTATATTAAGATTTAGAACTTCTGTTCATCAAAATAAACTATTAATAGAGTAAAAAGGCAAGTCACAGCGTGGGATGTCATTTACAATACTTATATCAGGTAAAGTATTCATGTTCAAAGCACATAAAGAACTCCAACAAATGAATAACACAAAAACAGCCCAACAAAAAAACAGGCAAGAGATTTCCATAGGAATTTCAAAAAGTAGACATTTAAATGGCTAATAAACATACAAAACATGCTTAAATCAGCAGTCATCAGGAGAATGCTAATTAAAATCATAGTTGCCGGGCTCGGTGGCTCAGCCTGTAATCCCGCACCTTTGGGAGGCTGAGGTGAGTGGATTGCCTGAGCCCATGGGCTCGAGACCCGCCTGGGCAGCGAGACCTCATCTCTACATTAAAACAAAAAATCAGCCGGGCGTGGTAGTGCATGCCTGTAATTCCGGCTACTCGGAAGGCTGAAGCAGAAGGATCGCTGGAGCCCAGCAGGCGAGGCTGCGGTGGCCAGGAGCAGCCACTGCACTCCAGTCTGGGCGATCAAGTGAGACTCCAACTCAAAAAAAATAAAAATAAAAATAAAAATAAAATCGTAATTGATACTTCACCAGAATGGCTAAAATTGCCAGAAGCTGGCAAGAATGTGGAGGAGCTGAACTGTCAAACACCTGCTGCTGGAAGTGTAAAGCAATTCACAGGCAGTATCGACGAAAGCTGGGCCTACACATAGTCTATGATCTTCAAATTCTTCTCCTAGAAATTGTCCCTTACAAAACCTATTTCAACACAAAATAATGGCAGGAGGAGAGGGACTTGAAGGAGCAACCACAGCAACAAGCTGTTTCCACTGCTTACACCTAGCCTCTTAAGGAGGCTTTGGGATGGGGAGAATGTAAAAATAATATAAAATTAACAAGGATGTCCTGATTTGGAAATATGTCTTCAATACAGGGTCAAATTTTTTAATTTCAGTTGTAAAAAAAAATTTCAGTGCATGTATACATGCAAATATGTATAAAGACTATGACAAAAACTTCAATTCCTAAAAACCATGCATTAACAGTAGTACTGTGCATCCTTCATTAGTTAACGCAGAAAGGAAATACAGAGGCATCAGAAAAGGGTATCTCTTTTTTTTATTTTTATTTTTTTAGTTGGACTCTCACTTTGTCACCCAGGCTGCAGTGCAGCAGCACGCTCACAACCACTGCAGCCTTGACCTGCTGGGCTTAGATGGTCCTTCTGTCTCAGCCTTACAAGTAGCTGGAACTACAGATGCATGCCACCACGCCCGGCTAATTTTTGTGATTTATTGTAGAGACGAGGTCTCACCAAGTTGCCCAGACTGATCTCATTACCTCCCCCCCCCCGGGGGGGGGGGGCTCAGGCAATCCACTCACCTCAGTCTCCCAAAGTGCTGGGATTACAGGTTGAGCCACTGCGCCTGGCAGAGGGTATCTCTTTTTAACCTCATATACAGCTAGACCATATGAATTGTTTTTACACTGAGGACCTACTACTTTTGAAATTTAAAAAAACAATAAAGATAAAGCGAATTTTTTTAAAAAGTAAAATACCATGAGCAGGTGGCACTGTACAGAATTCAAATGCCTAGAAGAAGTGAAGAAAACAAAAACATAATACAAAGCAATAGAAAAGAAGTAAGTAAACAACAAAAGAAAGATTCAAAGAAAAATTCCTGGTTCCTAAGACCCCTCACATCTCTCTGTTACATTTCTTAATTCATTCTCCACCCCTCAGGCAACTTCTATGGCTTATCTCATTAAAAAAGCGGAAAGAAACACCATTCCTCTAATACTTAGGCTTATTTCCCTTGGGGTTACCTGGACCTAGACAGCCTCATAGCATTCTATGAGTAAGCAGGGTGGGAATTACCAGCTGTACTTTAGTGAGAGGGTGGTGTCAACAAGATAAAAAGTGGCCTGCTCAAGATCCAAAGTTGAGTTTGCCATTAAAAAAAAAAAGTACTCTAAGCCTCTTATTCCCATCCAGCGTTCTTAGATCATTTCCTAGTCTGTATAGGCTGCTATAATAAACTACCATAGACTGGGTGGCTTGGTAACAGAAATGTATTTCTCAAAGTTCTGGAGCCTGGGAAGTTCATCAAGGCACAGACGAATTCAGTATATAATGAGGGCTCACTTCTGGTTCATTGGCAGCCATCTTCTCGCTATAGTTTCACATAGTAGGAGCAAGAGATGTGGAGGAATATGAGGCCCAATTAGGCCAGCAGCAATTGGGTAAACTGGGTATACTGAGGAAGGAAATCTCAGCATGAGATTCTACAAATGTTATTTTAAAAACTTACTGATAACAGCAAAGAGCTGTAAAAGCTAGTTAGCCAGCTGTAAAACATTTGTAGTAAACAATAAGTAGTTAACCATTTGTTACCAGTTAACTATTGCTGTTAACTAAACTTATCTTAAATAAGCAAAATACCACTATCAGTCACTTCACAAACCTCTGGAAATTTCTTTTTGCAGACCAACCCCAAAGACAATTCACACCAAATCCCTCTTATAAAAACACCCCTCTGTCCCCTGCCTCTTCACAGACAGCAGACACATTCTACATTATTGGCCTGTTGTGTCCTTCATAAAGAATTTTCCTTGTAATAAATCTAATTTTCTAATTCATACTGTCTTGGTGAATACTTTCATCCCCACTCTGACTCTGGCCATACCCAGCCTGCCACACATAGTAGGAGCCATTAGAGTCTCTTTTATAAAGGCACTAATCCTATTCAGGAGGGCTCCACCCTCATAACCTAATCACCTCCCAAAGACCCCCACCTAATGCCATCACTTGGGGGATGGGATTTCAACATATGAATTTTGGAGGAACATAAACATTCAGAACACAGCAAATATTTTTTAAAAACATATAGACGGCCAGGCTTGGTGGCTCAGCCTGTAATCCCAGCACTTTGGGAGGCCAAGGCGAATGGATTGCCTGAACTCATGGGTTCAAGACCAGCCTGGGCAACTTAACAAGACCTCCTCTTTACAATACATCAAAAATTAGTCAGGTATGATAGCGTGCACCTGTAGTTCCGATTACTTGGAAGGCTGAGGCAGAAGTATCACCTTAGCCCAGCAGGACAAGGCTAGGGTGGCTGTGAGTGTGCCACTGCACTACAGCCTGGGAGACAGAGTGAGACTCCAACTCAAAAAAAATAATAATACAGATACAAAATAAATAGAATATATGAAAGCCAGTTCTGGTTTACTAACCTGACACAAACCAATATAGGCTTGTGGAAAAACTACTTCCTAAATCTGTATCTCAATAGTACTAATTACATCAAAGGTTGTAAAAATATTCAGAATACAAAACACTGACCTCAAATCTATTTATATATTGATAACTAAGTACTCATCTAATCTAACCCTGATTTGCTGTAATTCTTCAAATTGCCTAAGTCCTAACTTTTTTTTTTTTTCCGAGTTGGAGTCTCACTCTGTCACCCAGACTGGGATGCAGTGGCCGCTCCTGGCCACCGAAGCCTCGACCTGCTGGGCTCCGGCGATCCTTCTGGCTCAGCCTTCCAAGTAGCTGGAACTACAGGTGCGCGCTACCACACCTGGCTAATTCTTTTGATTTATTGTAGAGATGAGGTCTCGCCAAGTTGCCCAGGCGGGTCTCGAACCCACGGGCTCAGGCAATCCACTCACCTCAGCCTCCCAAAAGTACGGGATTAATAGTCCTACAGAAGATATAATACTCTTCTGTAGTTATCCTCAAAACAAGGTAAAAGTCTGGGATAACTGGTTAGGTTTTCTGGAAAATAAATTGAGACCCTATATCATCCCTTTGTACATAAAAGAAATTTCAAAGGTCAAAAATATAAATATGAAGAAATGAATTCACAAGTACTAGAAGAAAACACAGGGGACTATTTTCATAACCTCAGAGTGGAGAAATCTTTCTATAATATGAAACCTAGAGGTCATTAAAGAAGTGGATAAATTCTACCAGGTGGCCAGACTCGGTGGCTCAGCCTGTATTGCCTGAGCCCATGGGTTTGAGACCAGCCCAGGCAACCTGGTGAGACCTGTCTCTACAATAAATCAAAAATTAGCCAGGCATGGTAGTGCACGCCTTAGTTCCGGCTACTTGGAAGGCTGAAGTGGAAGGATTGCAGAGCCCAGCAGGTTGACACCGGGGTGGCTGTGAGCGTGCCACTGCCCTCCAGTCGGGGCTATGGAGTGAAATTCCAACTCAAAAAAAAAAAATTCTACCATATAAGAACTTCCATATTATCAAAAAGAGGCTAAAATAAGACCAAAAAAAAAAAAAAAAAGACAAGAGAGAAAAAAAATCTCAAAACATACGATAAAGAAATGTCAACTCTGATTCCCTCCTTTTCGCCTCCTACAGTCCAAGTGCCCAAGGCCTATCAATTCTATCTCCTAAACATCTCACCAATCTGCCAGTTCTCCTTGCCTTCACTGATGTCATCAATCTTTCTCACCCAAATATATATAACTTTTTACTTTTAGTAACTGTGTAATATTTCATAGTGTGGCTATATTACTGTTATATTCAGCCATTTCCTTACTAAAGAATGTTAATTTGTTTGTAGTGTTGGGCACTTTAAGCAATGCTACCGTTAACAATTCCTGGACATATATCCAAATTCTCATGCTTATATGGCTATGGGATAAATGTTCAGATATCAAAGTTGCTTGGAAAAACAGCTACCTATTTTTAATAAAAACAGATAGCCCTCTTAATTCCATTTTTTTTTTTTTTTTTTAGTTGGAGTCTCACTCTGTTGCCCAAGCTAGAGTGCAGTGGCATACACACAGTCACCCCAGCGACAACCTGCTGGGCTCCGGCAATCCTTCCACCTCAGCCTTCCAAGTAGCTGGAACTACAGGCGTGTGCTACTGCACTCAGCTAATTTTTTTTTTTTAATTGTAGAGACGAGGTCTCGCCAAATTGCCCAGGTTGGTCTCAAACCTGCAGACTCAGGTTATCCATTCGTCTTGACCTCCCAAAGTGCTGGGATTACAGGCTGAGCCACCGAGTCCGGTCAATTCAAATATTTTTAAATTACCTATTATACTACAAGACACTCTTCTAGGCACCAAGCTACAAACTAGCAGTAAGTAAACACTTAAATGTCCTGCTTTTTAAGCTTAAATTCTAAGAGGGAAGGGTCAAGGGAGAGACAACAACAACAACAAAAAGAAATAGTAGATGCAGCATATTAGAGGGTGGTAAGTGCTTTAGAAAAAACACAGGAAAGGGATATAGAGAGTGCTGAGGAGGGAACTGCAATCTTATTTAGGGTGGCTAAAGAAAGCTTCACTGAGAACATAATATATGAGTAAATACCTAAAGGAGATTTGGGGACACATCTGAAATATATTTTTGTATACTACAGGGATAGAGATAGCAATACAGTGTACAGGCTATCTGGAGGAAGAAGGTCTTAGACAAAAGGAGAAAGGGAGCCGGGCTCGGTGGCTCAGCCTGTAATCCCGCGCCTTTGGGAGGCTGAGGTGAGTGGATTGCCTGAGCCTGCGGGTTCGAGACCTGCCTGGACAGCGAGACCTCATCTCTACAATAAATCAAAAAATCAGCCGGGCGTGGTAGCGCATGCCTGTAATTCCCGGCTACTTGGAATGCTGAGTGGAAAGGATCGCTGGAGCCCAGCAGTCAAG
>NW_007249852.1:220102-228838 GCF_000164805.1 Carlito syrichta
GCCACTGTACTCCAGTCTGGGTGACAGAGTGAGACACCAACTCAAAAAAAAGGAGAAAGGGGGTAACAGGCCAGGGTACAGAGCGTTTTGGGAACCACAAGATTCATGTGGATGGTGCAGAAGCAACAAGGGGCAGAGAAGTAGGAAATAAGTCAGCAATAATAGAGTCAGCCTGTATTATATAATAAGGACTCTGGCTTTTACTCTGACAGAAGTAGGGACCCACTACAGGACTCTGAGCAGAAGGGTAGCATGTCTTCACTTTGCATTAACAGGATCACTCATATGGCAATGCTGAGAATATTCTTATGGGGGATAGGAGCAAAAGTGCAGAAACATATTGCCAGCAGCGTTCCAAAAACATTTTAACAATTCACATTTCTACAACTGACATTTCCACAAGTGAGAATATTCTACACTAGTCCCTCTCCCAACTCTAACAGTAATAATTACTGCACTTTTAAATTTTGCCAAATGGAAGGGTGAAACGTGCCGTGCCACTGCTACTTTAATTGACATTTCCCTGACTACTTATCCATGAGTAGAATTTCATACATACATTTATTGGCCATTTTTATTTCTCTTACGAGAACAATTTATATCTTATTTTCTCTTACCAATTTGTGGGAGGATTTATGTTTTAGATATTAGCCTGCATGTTGTGCTATAAATATTTTCTGCATTATTTGCCAATGGCTTTGTTTGCATTTTATTGAAGTATAATTTATATAAAATAATACACTGACTTAAATGTACCATTCAGGCAGGATGCAGTGGCTCACATCTGTAATCCCAGTACTTTGGGAGGCTGAGGCAGGAGGACTGCTTGAGCCCAGGAGTTCGAAACCAGCCCAGGCAACACAGCAAGACCTCATCTCTACAAAAAAATCAAAGTATTAGCTGGGCAAGGTGGCACACAACTGGAATCCCAGCTACTAGGGAATCTGAGGCGGAAGGATCACCTGAGCCCAGGAGTTTGAGGCTGTAGTGAGCTGTGATCATGCCACTGTATTCTAGCCTGGGTGACAGAGTGAGACCCCTTCTTTAAGTAAGTAAATATTTAAAAATAAAAACAAATGTACAATTCAGTCAACTGGGGCAAATGTATATACCCATATATCTATCCTGCTAGTCAAAATACGTACCATTTCCATCACCCCAAAGTTTTCTCATGCCCCCTTGCCATCAATCCTTGCTACTAAGAGGTAACCTCTGTTCCGATTTCTATCACTCTTAGTTCTGTCTCTTCTTGAAATTCACAAAAACAGAATCACACAGTAGCAATATATGGATGACCTCTCAACAGAATGATTGAGACGCATATATATTACAGCATGTATTATCTGTCCCCTTTTATGAATGTCAATTGATTCGCTGTATTATTTGCTACAAAAATTTTATTTAGCTGGGTTCGGTGTCTCAGCCTGTAATCCCGCGCCTTTGGGAGGCGGAGGTGAGTGGATCGCCTGAGCCCACGGGTTCGAGACCCACCTGGGCAACTTGGCGAGACCTCATCTCTACAATAAAAATCAAAAACTAGCCGGGCGTGGTAGCGCGCGCCTATAGTTCCAGCTACTTGGAAGGCTGAGGCGGAAGGATCGCCGGAACCCAGCAGGTCGAGGCTGTGGTGGCCGGGAGTGGTCACTGCACTCCAGTCTGGGTGACAGTGAGACTCCAACTCAAAAAAAAAATTTTTTTTATTTTATATGTCTCTACTATAGCTTCTGAGTTTATCTTGATTTAAAAATATACTGCCATCTAAGTATTATTAGTCCAAGATTGTTATTGTCTATTTTAAATATTTAAGCATTCAACTCATTCCAACTCTATTTTTTCTCAGTTTTGTCAGTACCATCTAGTAAATGAATCATCTTTTTCTCATAATACTAAAAATTACCAAGAGGTAGACATTTATCCAGACAACTGACAATCATGCAGGTAAGTATTCCTAACTGAAAATACTTATCTCATGCCCAGAACGCTCAAGGAGATTTGTCTTTTGAATAACAGATGTGATGTCACTCTCTTGCTTTTAAAACTCTTCAATAGCTTTGCACTGTTCTTAGGATAAAAATCAGATCTGGCCTCTGCTAACCTCTTCAGCATCATCTAACATTATTCTCTCTATTTCTGTATTCTGGGCACACTGGCCTTCCGGTTCCTCAGATTCAGCGATCTTTTCTGTCTGTGGTCTTTACAAAGGGCTTCATCTCTTTGGGAAGATGACTTGCTCTTCTCCTGCCAACCCCCAGCCTAGCCCTCTCCCACTCACCCATCAATCCTATTTAAACATCATTTCTTCAAGGAGCCTTCCCTAGTCCCAAACCCCTAGCCCCATATTGTTTCTTCCAAACCTTTCCAACGGTTCTCCCTTATGAACGCGGTACACTCAGAAACAGTAGCTATGTGCTTAATTTCATCTTCCTCAGGATCCTGTAAGCCCCACAAGAGCAAAGACCATTTCTGCTTTGTTCATCACTACACTTCTATACGACTCATTAACTAGCTCAAGAAACACTAATCACAAATGAATTCATAAGAAAAATGAGCACAACAGAAGCATACAGAACAGCAATGGGAGTCTTGAACAGCAATGGGAGTCTCACAGGAAGAAATGCAAAAGGCAAATAAAACAAGAAGATGGTCAATGCAGTAATGATTTATAAATAAGAAAATCAAAAACTTAAGATATTTTCCTCCTATGAGATTGGTTAAAAAAAAAAAAAAAAAAAAGGACTGGTCACCATTGGTTAAAATAAACTGGTATACCCTTTTGGAAAACAAGCTAATATATTTGACCAAGCAAATCCACTTCAAAGAATTTATTCTACAGGAACACTATAAAAACAAGCAAAGATATATGTACATGGCTTTCTCTGCAGCATTATTTCTAATAGAGAAAAATAAGAAGTGATCCAAATAGCCATAATTTGAGGTTTTTGTTAGAGACGGAGTCTCACTGTGTCACTCAGGCTGAAGTGCAGTGGTGTTATCATAGTTCACTGTAGCCTTGAACTCTTAGGCTCAAGCAATCCTCCTGCCTCATCCTCCCAAGTAGCTAGGACTACAAGTAAGTACCACCATGACCAGCTAATTTTTTTAGAGATGGGTCTCACTATGTTGCTCATGCTATTCTTGAAATCCCTGGCCTCAAGCAATCCTCCCAAAAGTGCTGGCATTATGGGCATAAATCACCAAGCCCATTCCATAACTGGGTTTTAAGTAAATAAATTATCATGCAGCCCTACAGTATTACACTGATTATAAAAGGGTATCCAAGACATATTAAGCTTAATAAAACAAACTGTATTTCTGTACAAACATTATTAATAAGTCTCTCACAACAAAGAGCTTAAAAAACTAATATAGATGACTATTGATTAATATATGTATTTAGAAAATTCTAAAAGAAATATACATAACAGTGGTTATCTCTGGAAATTGCCATTTTTTCCTAATTTATCATATTGACAACAGTTGTTTGAACTATGAGCATATATTACTTTTGCAATTAGAGGGAAAATGCATTTCTTTTTAAGTGTCATCTAAACTGAAACCTAATTTTTATAAACAATGTCAAAAGTTCTCAATTTATAAACTTTAACAAATCTCTACAACTGATGGCCAGTAAAAATGATGTTCAAGTTGACAGTTACTGTATTAGTCCCTAAACAGACTGTATTCCCTGATGAACACTTAGAATCAAGAAAGCAAATATTAGGTCAGGACTGTTTACTTAATAGCCAAATGCTCACTGTACCCCACATCCTTAAAATAACAATAATAAAAAAACTATATTCACTTGACTGACATTTCTTAAGTTTTTATAAATTAGTTCCAGGAGTATACAGTGCACAAGATAATAATACATTTTAATGCAGTCACCTTGAATTCCTGATTGTGTGATAATTCAGATTTTTGAGTCTGTTCTTCCTAAAGATATCTCATTCCACAACTAAAGCTGGTACTTTAAAAATACTTTTCACTCTGATAGAAAAAAATCAAAGTATACTCTACTCTGAAAACAAAATCTACTCTGCAATTGCCAGGGTTTTCTGTACCTCTACAAGAATGGGAAATTAAAGAGTTAATATTATTTAACAGTTTTTGTACTAGGCACTGACTTGTACCACTTGGTGCCCTCTATCTACAGAGACCAAGACAAACTGCACAAACATTCTGAGGAGAACATTTCAATTAGGGATTGAGAGATGAATCTAGTTTTCTCTTTTAAGTTTCTTTCCCCCCTTTCTTTCTATACTGCTTTGAATTTCTCAAATGAAGAAATGAATTACTTTGAATAGGTAATAAAATATACCCTGCACTTTCATACTGGAAGTTTAGACTGCATGGAACTTTAGATTGCAAAATTTCTGGAGAGCAGCCGTACCTACAATCAAAAACTTTAAAACTGTGCATGCTGTTTGACCTAGTAATTCCAATTTTAGAAACTGAAGTTAAAGAAATAATCAAAGATATGTTCAAAATGTTTATAGCAATTTCTGTAATAGGAAAAAACTAAACATCTTATAACAGCTAAATATGACCACATAAAATTGATTATATTTTTAAAAATATGTAACAGTCCATTGTGTCTCACCCCACTAAAATAAAACACACTAAAAACAAGGATGTTGTTTTATTTACTACTTTATTCCTAGCACTCAGAACAATGCCTGGCACGTGGCAGCAACTCCAAAACGTGCAAAATGAATGAATCTGAGTAATGCAAGTAGATACAGAAAAGGTTTTACCTAGAAATACATGTAACATGCCCATTTACCTTACTGGAATTCAACTGTCCAGACTAAGCAAAACAAAAGAAATCATGTAAATCATGCACCCTGATCTGCCCTGGAGTGAAAGTGAAAAGAAAACCTGTATCTACGGATCCCTCCATGAGTCTCGGGTTCCCGTAATTCTCACACACGGTGATCACTACACTAGCTAAGTGTTTCTAGCTTTTTTGTTTGTTTCCTTGCTTGTTTTAGAGGAGTCTTACTCTTATCACCCAGGCTGGTTGAAATAATCCTCCCACTTCAGCTTCCCAAGTAGCTGGGACTATGGGTATACACTACCACGTCTGGCCAATTTTTAAAATTTATTGTAAGCTGGGTTGGGTGGCTCAGCCTGTAATCCCACGCCTTGGGAGGCTGAGGTGAGTGGATTGCCTGAGCCTGCGGGTTTGAGACCCGCCTGGGCAACTTGGCGCGACTTCATCTCTACAAAAAATCAAAAATTAGCTGGGTGTGGTAGTGTGCGCCTGTAGTTCCAGCTACTTGGTAGGCTGAAGTGGAAGGATCGCTGGAGGCCAGCAGGTCGAGGCTGCGGTGGCCGGGAGCGGCCACTGCACTCCAGTCTGGGCGACAGAGTGAGACTCCAACTCAAAAAAAAAAAAAAAAAAAATTTATTGTAGAGACAGGGTCTCGCTATGTTGCCCAGACAGGTCTCAAGTGATCCTCCTGCCTCAGCATCCTGAGTAAATGAGATTATAGACTCAAGCCACCACACCCAGCCTGATTCTAGTAAATGAGGATTTTTTTAAACACAATATGGCCCTAAATGTAAAGCAACTACTTCATCTGATGTTCCACCAGAAAACAGCAATTTTCTTTTATCCTGGAGCCCTTAAAAGGATTTCCAAGTATAATTTTGACCATAAGGAAATTTTGCCTTAGAAGATGACTTTAGAATTCAGCCTTCTCACCTCCAAATAAAATGTATGCCACATGGTATGCATACATTTTATGCCATAGCATGAACAGAAATATCTAATAATCACAGATATATCTGGGTGATAAATATGTATAGTGTCTTTGTTTTTATCTTATTTTCTAATACCTCTTTAATTTACAAATGTTGCTTTTGTAACAAGAAAGTTTATTTTAACAGCCTGAAATAATCTTTTCAACATATATCACAGAATGCTACATCTGGTATCAATATTCCTCCACTTGACCTAAAACAATACTATCCCTATAGTATATTATCAACTGTTAATAAATTTACTCATGTAGCACATTACTTTTACCTATTGCTCTGTGCAATTTTAAACAATATCTTGATTAATAAGCATATAAGTCAAGCTATATATCTTTTCAACAAGAAGTAATGCAACTTTTAATTCCTGTTAAGTCAATTAAATTTGTATGAAATAGAAAAAAATTTAACTTAAAAATTTTTTTTAATTCAAAATAAGGTACCTGAACATCATAGAGTGCTACAATATTTTCATGCTGAAGTTCCTGTTAAAAAAATTAAGAATGAAAAATATTTGTAAGTATCCAAATAATTTTAATATATTTTGACATGCAAATGAAAATTAAAATATGCACATATACAGATATACTATGTATAGCATATTATACTTCATCAATAAACTAGAACAATTCAATCTACTAACGAAGAAATGTACCTAACCAAACTTTACTTGGGACCTAAATTTTTATTTTCACCACCAGCATTTTTTAGACTCCTAATAACGTGAGCACTCTTGTTTACAAAATAAATTCTAAAGTTAGTATGGCCACAGATTTTCTACTAGTCTCCTAAATTTAAAATGCAATTTATAACAGCAACAGAAGGATAAAATTCCAAAGTACTTTTGAAAAGCACATTATCTCCCTGAAAAAAACAAAGTATAATTCTTAGCTCAAAGAGCTATACTTCTTTCTTTCTGCACAGAAAGTAGTTTTGAGGAAATCTGGTGTTAAATGAGGGTTCCACGATCATATTAGTTTGGGAAACACTGAGTTAAGTACAATGAAACCAGTTTCTTCACTATAGAATTTTTCAGACTTTCTTTAATGAGCCACGTGTTTTGTGACTCTCCAAGAACTACTTAGTAAACAGGATTTTCCAAACTTATCTGACCACAGATGGATCCCTTTTTTCCTCAAAGCATCTCACTTGGATAATGCTGGTTGTGAGTAATCTAAAAAGACCACCTCCAAAGTAAATAACTTTAACTTAAAAAAAAAAAAAAAGACACCAAGTGACTCTACTCTCCCTCAAAACAGAAGAGACAAACTAATGTATGAGATTGGGTATGTCCGGCCCTCTTCTCAAACAACAGCACAGTAACTAAGAGAAAGAAGAAAACAATTTATGAGAAGCTAAACTTTGTCTTCACAGAATCCCTCAAAGCTTTGGCCAAGAACCACAAACAAAGCTATCTTAAAAACAGCTTCAGAGTACTCAACGTTTCAAAAAACTGATCATGCAAAAATGAAAGCAACAGTTGTAAATTCTCAAACTTGGGTCCAACTAACAAAACTGCAAAAGAAGGCATCATATATGCATTTAATTTAAAAGTAAGTTTTAACCTAATATGAAATACTGCATAAAGTAACATACCTTTAAGATTTTAATTTCCTTTCCAAGCAGTATTTGTGATTTTGACAAGTTCTTTTTGTTAATACTTTTAATAGCTACCTCCCAATCCGTTTTCTGAAAAGGAAAACAAGTGTTACTCCTGGAAAATATTCCACAGAGAAAAAAAAATATTGTCACAAAGATGTTTTTAGAAAATAAATGTACAGCACTGGGGAAAAATGGAAAAGAACCTGAATTCAATAAAGGGAAAATGATTTCATAAATTATAGTGTAACAAGCCAATGTCCTACAACACAGCTACTAAAAATACATAGCAACTAGCATTAAGTAAAAAAGAACACAGTTTAAAACCGCTTCCAAGTTATTCAGAAATGTAGAAATAAACTTAGGAGAGTGATATAGTTAACTGAAAATAGTATGTGTTAGCTTGGCAGGATACTGTGTTTTAATTTTTTTCTTGAGTTTTAAGTTACTTTAATAATAAATGAAAAGTACTATCTGATAAGCAACAAAGTCAGCCCACTTTTAATATGCTCCTTGGAAACAATCAGAACTGCCAAACCCTGTATGATTATTTCCACTCACGATGTGCCTTTCCAAATTCTTTAGATTCTAAAACCTCGGGTAACCCTACTTGCGAAACAGCAAAAGCTTAGAGAAAAGAAAAAAAAATTAAGGCTTGAGCATGCTTTCGTGTTTATCTGGATTGGAAACGAGGCGTCCCAACCATCTTTTCGACTCGGAGCCCGTCTCCCTGACCCAGGAGTGAAAGACGGGACCCTGTTCACTTGGGCGTAGAACAACAAATGCCGGGAAAGGTGATACCTTCCAGTCTGAGAAAGCCTCAGGCTAATGGGAAACCCGCCCATTTTCCGCTGGGTCTGCAATTCTCAACCTCAAGGGTGACACAAACCTGGGCGGGGGAAAAACCCAAAGAGGGCCGGCCCATGCTCGAGCCTGGAGATGTGCACGGAACCGTGCGGTCTATTTTGGGTTCGGGGTAACTTCAGGTGGAAGGGCTGCCCTGGGCGACACGGGAGAGAGTGCCTGAGCGCACTCGGGTTACCAGGCACGGTGACAAGGAGGGGACATCGGTGGCCGGTCGGGAGGTGGAGCGCTGCCTAGCGGCTTCAGCCCCAGAACAATCCTCGTCCGACCAAAACAAACCCCGCGACGCTGACAGCGCGCACAATGCCAGGTCCAGGGCGGCGAGCTAAGGCGGGGGCGGGGGGTTCGGCTTCCGCGGCTTGGCCAAGCTTCAAGACCACCCACTCCGGCTGCTGCCCGGGGGCCCGGCCTCGCCCCGGCCGGCTGGGCGGGCGGCGCTCACCTGGCGGTGCCGCCCCCGGAAAACCACGGCGAAGGCCCCGTGTCCCACGAGGTCCCTCTTGCTGTACTCGA
>NW_007249852.1:229500-246008 GCF_000164805.1 Carlito syrichta
TCGGTCACTCCCCTCGCCAGGGATGGAGGGTGCGAGCCGGTGAGGCCGCGGCTAATTGCCTGCTGCAGGCTCCACGCAGAACCTGGGAGCGGGTTCGAGCCGACCACGCCCCGGGCTCGAGTCGGCTGGGAGGCGGACTACAGTGAAACCGATCTTAAACTCCAGTTGCAGGCGAGACGGAGGTATCTCTGTGCAGCATAAACCCCCACGGATCCCACGGCCCAGCCTTGCCCAAGCCCTCTAAAACCAGAGGTCACGCTGCCAAACCGCTGACCTTCTCGGACCCTTCTCGGGGCTTACTCGCTGAAAGTCCCTAAAGGAATGGTGTCCGGCAGGACTGTTGCACCTTTTGGGCGTAGGCGGTGGGGGGGAGACTCTTGACTTCTATGAGAAGCTAGCTGGTGACAGCTCAGGACCTTCTACCCAAAGAAATGCCTGTGCACACAGACTCAGCATTGCCTACGTTTTCAGGTATCTCCTGGGGCGCTCCCAGTGTCCAGCCATTCTGACCCCAGGCTTACCTTAAGAGAGCTTTCTTTTCTACCTGATTGTTAAAAGTCGTTCAAGTGACAACGAACTTATTTGTCAACTCTCCTTCAAGTCAGTGTCTTCTGAAGCCATTTTATAAACATTCTTCAAAAGATCAAGAAAACTCAGGTTCCGCACTTCAGTGTATGTTCAGTGTTTTAGAGTTTTTGCTTCTCTAAACTTATCTCGCACTACTTAGATTACACTGCCTAAATCCCTGAAAACTGATCTCTGAAGACCAGGCAGGGACCCTAGGAATCATCAACCTTGAGACAATCAGCTCCAGAATTCTTAGAGAACCCTCCTTCCTCACACGTTCAACATATAGGGCCTTGGGTTGGGCTCCAGGACTCATGTCTGTAATCCCAGCACTTTGAGAGGCCGAGGCTAGAATTTGTAATCCCAGCACTTTGAAGATCACTTGAGGTTAGAACTTGAAGACCAGCCTGGGCAACATAGCGAGATCTCGTCTCTTCCAAAATAAAAAATAAAAATAAGCCGATCATGGTGACCCGCACCTATAGTCCCGGCTACTTGGGGGGCTGAGGTGGATCACTTGACCCTATCTCTAAAAAAATTAAAATGTAAGACCTTGGCTTTTTATCCTCACTTCAAATTGGGCCCAGGTGCAGGTGGTTATGCTAGACATTGAAAATCTGGAAACTTCTAGTTAAACAAATCTACACATACACACAAAATTGATTTAGAGATGATCCTTACTTCATTGAAAGATTTTCTAGTCTATCTTTAAATATGAATATTTAAATACGACATAAAATTTAGTATGCCAAAATTCACTAAATAATAGCTCTTCAGGAATATTTATCATGCAGGCTGCAGGACCCTGAACAAGTTACTTAAACCTCCCATGTCTCAGTTTCCTCATCTGAAAACTGAGGATAATAACAGCCACTATCTCTTTGAGTTGTTGAATATTAAATTAGTTAAGAGTGTAGCCGGGCACAATGGCTCACGCCCGTAATCTCAGCACTTTGGGAGGTTGAGGTGAGAGGATTGCCTGAGCCCACAGGTTTGAGACCAACCTGGGCAACTTGGTGAGACCTCATCTCTACAGTAAATCAAAAAATTAGCTGGGCATGGTGGCACATGCCTGTAATTCCAGCTACTTAGACGGCTGAAACAGAAAGATCGCCTGAATCCAGCAGGTCGAGGCTGTGGTGGCCGTGAGCGTTACCACTGCACTCCAGCCTGGGCAACAGAGTGAGACTCCAACTACAAAGAAAAAAGAAAAAAGAAACCACCTGTAGGCCCTCAGTTGGGATATGTAGCATGTTCTGTACCTACAGGCTAAGTGTGGGCCCCACAGACACAATATTTGGAAAGCAAAGTGTGCAGTTTGCACACACAGGGCTTTCTGACCTTGAGACTCATTATTGAAAATAAGTCAGAGAAAGGGGAGATTTGCTAAGGAAATGTTTAGTTAGGACTATGTTGATAGCAAATAGCAAACCACACATGTGATAAAGTAAAAAATAAAGAATATAAAAATATAGGTATGCCCCTCAGAGTTCCAGGCAGACCCTCAAAAACAAACTACAGGTAGAACCAGGGACCCAAAAGGACAGCTTTCCATCTGTGCCCTGCTTCTTTCTTCTCTTGCCTCAGACCTTCCTTGTGGCCATAGGATAAGAACTGACATCACCAGTCTCCTACCCAAATTCTTAAGGAAGGGACTCTGACCAACCCAACTTCAGTCAGTTGCTTGGTACTGAACAATCATCTAAAGCCAGGGAGGAAAGCTGGGTCACATAACCATAGCTGCTCCCAGCGCTAGCCTGGATGTCATGAGTTCCCAAAAGCAGGAACTAAGCATCCCAAGAAGTGTTCACCATGGGTCGAATTATTCAACCAAAAATCTGAGTGGCTTATTTTTCCTACTGCTGTAACTGTTAGATTAGATCCAAATGGTGCTCAAAACTTAGCATCGCTAAAAACTAAAGATTCTACCTACATATTTCATAGAAATGGCGATAATGTTCTGTTAAGCTAATGGTTGAAAAAAAAGAATATTTGCAAACATCACTGAGATCAATTTCAAAGAATATCATGAATCCATTTCCCAAATATCTGGAATATTAAAAATTCTAAAAAAAAATTTTATTGATGAGACAAAGAAAATGGAAAGCATTTTAAATTTCAAAAAAAATCAAAACATTGTTTTAACTTGTGCATTAATTTATTAATTCAGCAGTATGCACTAAACACCTAGAATATATCAGGCGTCTGTTAGGGATAGGGCAGTGGTACTCGATGACAGACAATTTTGTGCCCCAGGAGGCATTGAGCAATGCCTGGAGATTTTTTTTTTAACTGTCACACTGATGTAGGTTACTAATGGCATTCAGCAGGTAGAGGTTAGAGATGTTGCTAAACATTCTATAATGCATAGGACAGTCGCCTACAACAAAATTTTCTGACCCAATATGTCAGTATTACTGCTGGTGAGAAATCTTGGGCTGGGGGGAACAGGTCTCTGAGATGAAGTCCTTGTCCTCTCTGGGATACCAAGGGGAATTGAGATCATAAACTAATAATTTCAATCTACTAAATTCCACAATCAAAGCAGGTACTGGGTACTATGGAAAAACAGAATTCCATAGATGCCGCTAAATTTGCCTGGGGTTGCGAAGTGTTCTGGAAGAAAGCCACAATGGAGTCTTGAAACATGAGCCAGCGCTTGCCAAGTAGGAAAGTTGGGTGGAAGGAGTATGTTCAAAATGTGGCATATTGGAAACCAGTGGGCAATTTGGCATGATGGGAATACAGGGTACATGGTTGATGGTTTGGATGGAATAGTGGGAGATGGGGAGAAGATAGAGCAAATGCAGAGTTGCCCTGCATTGAGCCATAGCATCCCACCCCTCTTGGCCACCTAATGGGGCTGCTCAGGTCACCTGATGGAGCCAGTGAAGCTACTCTCTGCTGCTAGGCCATGAGGAGCTGATCGCTGGAAGCCGACTGTGCTTCCCCAGCTGGGCAGCACGTCCTTCCTCCAAGAGAGGTCTGGGCAGCTTGTCCTTCTTCCAAGGGAGATCTGGCAGCACATCTCCAAGGCGACTTTAAGTACCTCATGGAAAACTTAGGGGTCAGACTGTAATTTTCTTTTTACTTTTTCTTTTTATTTATTTTTTTCAGACTGTAATTTTCAACTGTTATCAATGCCATGTCCGTTATCTCACATAAGACGATTAATATTTTAATAATGTACTTAAATGCAAATTTTAAGAGTGAGGTTTTTTAGTGACTCTTGTGGATTATGTGGCACTAGCAGGAACAATATCTGAAAGCGTGCATTAAATTTGATTGTCAGTGCTAAAGGAAATTGTTTCAATGAGAAATATGCATGTGAAAACTTTATTGGATTTTGTATAGGCAGCGCCAAGTCTAGCATTTCAGTCAAATATTTAAAGAATTTTTTGGACTTTTAAATTTGGCAATTGTCATTGTATTAAATTATCTCTGGATGATGCCGCAATTTTTTTTGGCTGGGGGGAATCAGAGTCTCACTCTGTCACCCAGGCTAGAGTGAAGTGGCACAATCACAGTTCACTGCAGTTTCGACCTCCTGGGCTTCATTATCTAGGACTACAGAGTAGCTGGAATTACAGGTGCAGGTCACCACAACTGGCTAATTTTTTTTATTTTTTGTAGAGATGATATCTCACTATGTTGCCCAGAGTAGTCTTGAACTCCTGGGCTCAAGCAATCCTCCTGCCTTGGCTACCCAGCATGCTGGGATTAGAGGCATGAGCCACTGTGCCTGGCTTGCCACAGATTTTTAAGTCAAGTAAATTACTTTGAATCTTTTCTTGATAAATGTTATATATACTACCATATATCAAATAAACTGAAAGGAAAATGAAATAAAATATCTGAAAGCTGGGATTGAAATAAGGATAATTAGATCGGGCATAGTGGCTCACGTCAATAATCCCAGCACTTTGGGAGGCCGAGGTGAGAGGATTGTCTAAGTCTACAGGTTCAAAACTAGCCTGGGCAACTTGGTAAGCCCTCATCTCTACAATAAATCAAAAACTTAGCCAGGTGTAGTGGTACAAACCTGTAGTTCCAGTCACTTGGAAGGCTAAGGCAGAGGTATCACCTGAGCCCAGCAGGTTGAGGCTGCAGTGGCCGTGAATGTGCACTGTACACTAGCCTGGGCGACAGAGTGAGACTCCAACTCAAAAAAAAAAAAAAAAGAAATAAGGACAATTAGATGAAGACATGGACCTTGATAGGCAGCATGTTGCCCTGAAATGACAAAGCAGTTAAAAAATACAATCAATTCTGATTTATAGAGTTTAACAAAAATTGAAAAATTGTAATAGGGAAATGGCTAAATGAATAAGTAAATGAAAATTTTTAAGAGTTTGGATTTAATAATTTATATATATAAAAAATTGTTTTTTTAGTAGGACTCTCACTCTGTCACCCAGGCTGGAGTGCAGTGGCATGCTCACAGCCACCATAGCCTCAACCTGCTGGGCTCAGTTGATCCTTCTGCCTCAGCCTTCCAAGTAGCTGGGATTACAGGCGTGCACCACTATACTCAACTAAGTTTTTAAAATTTTTTTGTAGAGACAAGGTCTCTCTATGTTGTCCAGGCTTGTCTTGAACTCCAGGGCTCAAGCAATCCTCCCACTTCAGCCTCTCAAAGTGCTGGGATTACAGGCATGAACCACTGCACCTAGCTCTTTGAGATTCTGAAAACATTTTCAGTGTGTTTTAAGGATTTCTGAGATGAAAATATTTTGAGAATTGCTCCACTAGTCCAAGCTCAGGCTAGTGCCAGAAGCCACACCAAGGAGGCCAGAATTTATCTGGACTGTGCTGTTTGTAGGAAAGGTGGTTCAATTCCATGTTGTACTATCATGTCCTCACTTTGGGACCTTCAGCCTTTCCCTCCTCTCTCTGGGCCTCTGTTCATCTGTAGAAATGGAGAGAATGATGCTCAGTGGCTGGTGGTGGCAGACAGAGATAGAGGTTTGCTGACTTGAGACATATCGGGTAGGACAGTCTGGAGGTCCTGATGACATATTATGAAGAAGATAGTAAAGAGTTGATTTTCATTGGTTTATGACAAAGACCCCCTCTGGTAATCTATCCCCAAGGCTGCTTTTTTTCAGTGCAGACCCAGTATGGCCCTTGGTTCCTCCTTAGAGGAGTCTCTAGTCATGAGGATTTATTTCTCACTGTTGTGTAACTGCCGACACTGGGAAACTGAGATTTCCCCTTTTCTCCCCACTGTGGTGAGAATTGCTGATCTGATATCTTCCCCTCAACTCCAGAGGAAGTGAACACCCTGTCCTGCCTGCAGGGCCCTAAGCCATCTCATCTGCCCCGTGGAGATGCAGCCTCTCACAGGGAAAGCTTCTGGAGGCTGTGGGTCCTCATCAAAGGCAGGAAGAAGCAAAATCCACTCGCGACAAGAGCTACAGCTGTGTGTGTGGTTTCATTGCAGAAATAAGCAGAGAGATCAGCAGAATCCAACGGAAAGCCCTGAGACACCCTGTGCGGTTAGCCTGTGGCACTGCACTTTGACAGGGGTCATCAGGAGAAGCCGGTGGCTGCTGTCCTCCCTAAAGAAACTGCTGCAGTCGGGATGTGGAACTCAGCCTAGCACGTCCATGAACACATGGCAGGTTTCACGGGCACCTGGAGATCAGGCGAGAGATTCTCTCTCAAGAGGAGCTCACTGATGTGTGTTGAAGGATGACACAAAGCAAAGGTGCCTCATTTAATAAATTATCCTGGAAAAACTAAAGAGCAATGTTAAAAGTTGAATTTTAGCTGGGCACGGTGGCTCACACCTGTAACCTCAGCACTCTGGGAGGCTGACGGGGGAGGATTGCTTGAGCCCAGGAGTTGAATACCAGGCTAGGCAACATAGCATAACCTCATCCCTATAAAAAATCAAAAATTAGCTGTACATGATGGTAAGATACTGAGGTGGAAGGAACACCCGAGCCCATTAGGTTGAGGCTACTCTGAGTCATGATGTGATCATGCCACTGAACTCCAGCCTAGGCGACAGAGTGAGACTCCAACTCAAAAATAAATAAATAACAGTAGGATTTTATTTTTATGTCTTAGGAAAGCTAATTTTAGATGAATTAAAAAATTAAGTATAGGCTGGGCAGTGGCTCAGCCTGTAATCCCAGCACTTTGGGAGGCCGAGACCAGAGGATTGCCTGAGCCCAGGGGTTCGAGACCAGCCTGGGCAACTTGGTGAGACCTGTCTCTACAGTAAATCACAAAAACTAGCTGGACGTGGTGGCATGTAACTGTAGTTCCAGTTACTTGGAAGGCTGAGGCAGAAGGATCACCTAAACCCAGCAGGTCAAGGCTGTGGTGGCTGTGAGTGTGCCACTGCACTCCAGCCTGAGTGACAAGAGTAAGACTCCAACTAAAAAAGAAAAAATTAAATTAAATGTAAAAAAAAAAAAAAAAAAAAGAACTTTTCAACAAAGACAGGCGATCCAGAAGCCAAAAAACAAAACAAAACAGTAAGGCACTTTGGAAATTCAAAATGTGTCATGAATGATGCCATAAACAAAGCCAACAGGAAAATTACAGATTTGGAAAAACAATATTTTCAAGTCAAATGACAGAGTGTGTGTGTGAATGTATATGTATATATGTGTGTGTGTGTGTGTGTGTGTGTGTGTGTGTGTGTATATTTTATTGATTTCTACAAAGAGCTCTGACACATTGCCAAATATTCAAACAGGCAAGTCATCAAAGATCAAATTCGAATGACCTATAACTATATGAAAAGATGTGCATACTCCTTAGGTTCGTGACTCAAGCCTGTAATCCCAGCACTTTGGTAGACCGAGGTGAAAGGATTGCCTGAAGCTACAGGTTTGAGTCCAGCCTGGGCAACTTGGTGAGATGTCATCTCTACAATAAATCAAAAAGTAAGCTGGGCGTGGTAGTACATGGCTGTAGTTCCAGCTACTTGGAAGGCTGAGGTGGAAGGATCGCCGGAGCCCAGCAGGTCATGGCTTTGGTAGCCGTGAGTGTGCCACTGCACTCCAGCCTGGGTGACAGAGACTCCAACTCAAAAAAAAAAAAAAAAATGTGCATATTCCTTAGTTTCTAGGGAAAAGCACATGAAAGAAAAGTAAAATATCACTTTATTGACATTAGACTGGCAAAAAATTAAAGAGGTAGAAAATGGGAACTGTGGCAGCACAGTTGGGAATCCATCCCAAGAAATAAAAGCACCAACACACAAAGGATAAATGCAATGCAGCATAGTTTATAGTGGCAGACATGCACCTCCACACACCAGGAAACGTGAATGGCAGACAACAGGGAATGGCTGCATATATTCTGGTGCTTCCACACCATGGAATCTTAGGTAACAATTTTAAAGGGTTAATTAGGTTTACCTCAGCTAACTTGAAGATGATAAATGAGAAGAGCAAAATGCATGAAAGTCTGTATCACAGGATTCTGTGTTTGTAAAACCCTAGCATATCTGCACACATGTTTATAGGCATCCGTTTACATATGTCTTGTAGGGTTGTATTTGCAAGGAGAAAATTCATAATAGGTTAACATGTGTCTCCTGGGAGAAAAGAAAGGGAGAGGTGAGCAAAAGTTGAAGAAACATGAACCAAAAAGGACGTATGAAATCAAAACCCCGGTTGGGCGTGGTGGCTTAGCCTGTAATCCCTGCACTTTGGGGGCCGAGGCAAGAGGATTGCCTAAACCTGCGGGTTCGAGACCAACCCAGGCAACTTGGTGAGACCTTGTCTCTACAATAAATCACAAAAACTAGCCGGGTGTGGTGGTATGTGTCTGTAGTTCCAGCTACTTGGAAGGCTGAAGCGGAAGGATTGCCTGAGTCCATCCCGTCGAGGCTGCGGTGGCTGTGAGCGTGCCACTGCACTCCAGCCTGGGCGACAAGAGTGAGCCTCCAACTCAAAAAGAAAAGAAACCCCAACATGTATACTATAATGCCATTTATATTTTCTGAAAAATCTACATAATTGTAAACAAATAAATTTCATTAATTTATTTTGATTGAGGCCTTACTTTTTTACCCAGGCTGGAGCGCAATGGCACGATCATAGCTCACCACAGTCTCAGCTTTCTGGGTTTAGGCAATCCTTTTGCCTCGGCCTCTTGAGTAGCTGGGACTACAGGCACACACCACAGGTCTGGTTACTTTGTTTAAAAAATGTTTGTATAGAGGAAGTCTCACTATGTTGCCCAGGCTGGTCTTGAACTCCTAGCGTCAAGCAACCCTTCTCCCAAAGTGCTGGGGTTATAGGCATGAGCCACCATGCCCGGCCACTACGTTTAAATCACCATCTAGATTTGCCTGAAATACATTTTGGCCTCCTGGAATTCCATTCAGATCTGATTAAAAAAACAGAGACATTCAGACATACTATTAGTATTTCTCTCATTTCCTAAAACCATAAGTAGCCTGAGCAAGAAACTGTGTTTCTTTGCCAAGATGGGATGGCCCTTTGTATTTTCAAATTGTTCTACAATGAATTGCTATTGCTTTTATTTTATTTTATTTTATTTTATTTTATTTTATTTTTTGAGTTGGAGTCTCACTCTTTGTCACCCAGGCTGGAATGCAGTGGCACACTTACAGCCACCGCAGCCTCGACCTGCTGGGCTCAGGCGATCCTTCTGCCTCACACTTCCAAGTAGCTGGAACTACAGACGCATGCCACCACACCTGACTAGTTTCTGTAATTTATTGTAGAGACGAGATCTCACCAAGTTGCCGGGGCTGGTCTCGAACCCTCAGGCTCAGGCAATTCTCTTGCTTCGGCCTCCCAAAGTGCCAGGGATTATAGACTGAGCAACTGAGCCCGGCCTGCTTTTATTTTAAAGATAATATTATTTAAAAATCAGGGAAGATTTCTTAATACCCTTCCACTAGATGCTTTAATGGCTCCCACTTTCTAACAGGAATCCATTTTTGGTCCTCCTTTTCTTATCTCTATTGGCTCAACCCCTCTCACTACTTTATCTCCTAAATGTTCACTGATGATCCCTCAATCTCTCTCTTCCAGGTATGAAACAAGTATTTGTAGAATGAAGAAATAATGCTTCTACTCACAACCTTCTTACCTTCATCTCCTTCATCCTCTATTCAATATACTCTAGCCCTGCTTGTCTATTTACCATTGCTGTACCTGGACGCAAGCTGCTAACTTGGTCTGAGACACCTTTCTTCCTTAACCATGCCTGAATCACCTTCTAGATTTGCCTGAAATACATTTTGGCCTCCTGGAATTCCATTCAGATCTGATTAAGTTGTTTCTCGTTCTAATTTTGCTTGTGACGGATCACCCTGGCTTGTGGGAAGTTTCAGTCACTCTGTGACAGGCCTGGCTGGGTCCTGAGAATAGAGTTGCCTTAGACATGATCCTCAAGACCAAGTAATTTGTCACTTAGTAGGGAAAAAGAAGAGGAAATAGCTGTTACAACAGGGCAGAGTGAGGCCAGGTGTGGTGGCTCATGCCTCTAATCCCAGCACTTTGGGAGGCTGAGGTGAGAGGATTGGCTGAGCCCAAGGGTTCGAGACCAGCCTGGGCAAGTTGGTGAGACCTCATCTCTACAATAAATCAAAAAATTAGCCGAGTGTGGTGGCATGTGCCTGTAGTTCCAGCTACTTGGAAGGCTGAGGTGGAAGGATCACCTGAGTCCAACAGGTCGAGCCTGTGGTGGCTATGAGCCTGACACTGCACTCCAGCCTGGGCATCAAAGAGTGAGACTTCAACTCAAAAAACAAAAACAAAAAAAGGGCAGAGTGACCAGAGACATCAAGAGATGAGATTTATACATTCAACAAATTGAGCCTTTATTATGTGTCAGGCACTTTTCTAGGACAGAATAATAAATGAAGCAGACACAAATCCTTGCCCTCATGGAGCTTACCTTCCAGTGGGAGAAAACAGGCACTAAAGAGACAAATGGGTAAAATATGCGAGAAGGAGGTTATGGGAGCAAGTTTATGGGAGGCAAGTGTTCCAGGCAGAGGGGATGGTAGGTGCAAAGACCCTGATGTGAGATTCAAGTAACTTGTTGCAAGGAGATATAGGGAGGACTGGAGTATCAGGAATACCTTTCTAGAGAAAGTGACATTTGAGTTGGGCCTCTGAGAACAAGAAGAATTTTGGTAGAGAACAGCCAGAGGATGACAACAGCAGAAAAAGCTTAGTGAGCTGAAGAGGCTGGTGTGTTTAGAAAATGACTGGCCCACCGTGTATGGGTCTGAATTCAGGGTGTTTGAAGAAAAGCTGAGGGAGAAGTGAAGTGAGAAGGAATTGGAGTGATCCGTGAGGAGCCATGTCTCCCAACTCAAGGCCTGGCGATGCCACAAGACTCCCGGGGGGAACCAAGAGAACAAACCACCACCCACTTCCCTCAATTAACCTTGACTAATTTTCAAATTGCCTCTGACCAACCAATTGCCAGAAAGTTGCCACCTGAGAGTTGCTCTTTAGGGCTCCAGAGGTGAGCTTGGCCCTGACACCACCCTCTTGGGACTTCCCCAGACCATAAAACGCAGCTTACAGCCTGCCAGGAGGAGGTTGAGACTGTACGTGCGCCAAACGGATGAGAAGACTAACAAACAACACTAAATGTTGATGAGAATGTAGAGCAACTAAGATGCTCACACTCTGCTGGTGTGGGTGTGCATTGGTACAAACACTTTGGAAGGTGCCTTATCAGCAAATGGGTGAG
This sequence comes from Carlito syrichta, assembly GCF_000164805.1. Lineage (NCBI taxonomy): Eukaryota > Metazoa > Chordata > Mammalia > Primates > Tarsiidae > Carlito > Carlito syrichta. The sequence continues at coordinate 240,775 of NW_007249852.1, forward strand.
AAGAGACATAAACTTGAAGTAGACATAAACTTGGCACTACCTAATTGCTTACCAATTGTGGAATAGATGCATAAATCATGGTTTGTGCATACCATGTGATACTGGATAGCAATGAGAATGGGTAAAGGACAGTGACAAGCAATAATATGGATGATTCTCATACACATAATGCTGAGTAAAAGAAGCCAGGCCAAAAAAAAAAAAAGCCAGACACAAACCAGACAAAATTTAATCTAATAGTTGGGATGTTACCCACTGAAGGTATAGTGGCCAGATGGGATGATGAAGAGGTCTCTGAGGGGGAAACTGAGTTTCCCGATATACAAGTGAATCCAGCCCCACAAGAAGATGTCTGAGGCTCCCAGCCAGCCCCAGAGACCCAGATCCTCCAGTCCTCGCTGAGTCACCACAAGCTATACCATGTGAGGCAGAGATGAGCCATCTCTGTGGGCTCTACCTGAATTCCTGACCTACAGAATTGTGAACAATTTTTAAATTTTTATTTAAAAAAATTTGTTTAGAGACAGAGTCTCACGCTGTTGCCCAGGCTGGAGTACAATGGCACAATCTTGGCTCACTGCAGCCTCAAGCTCCTGGACTCAAGCAATTCTTCCATCTCAGCCTCCTGAACAGCTGGGACTACAGGAGTGTGCCATCACATCTGCCTAATTTAAACAACAAAAAAAATTGAGTGGCGGGGTCTTTCTATGTTGCCTAAACTGGTCTTGAACTCCTGGTCTCAAATGATCCTGTGGAGCTTTTTAAAATTTTTTTAGAGATGGGGTCTCACTATGTTGCCCAGGTTGGTCTCGACCTTCTGGCCTCAAAAGATCTTCCCACCTCAGCCTCCCAAAATGCTGGGTTTACAGGTGTGAGCCACCATGCCCAGCCTGTGAACAATGAAAAAAAATGGTTCTTGGTTAAAGTGACTAAGTTTTGCAATAGAGAACTGAAACAATTTTTATCCTTGAGGAGCTACTGAGGACAGGGACCAAATCTTTCTTTTATTTGAGTGTTAAAAACATTTAACAATATTTAATATAAACAGTATAGGTGACATTTAACAATATTGTATGCTAACATATACATAAATCTTAACATTCTATTTTATCCTCTGAAAAAACCAAATAACGTGTACCATAAAACTTCCTACTAAATCATACAAGATGTAGCACAAATTACTCATTAAATTACTTTAATCATTCCTGGCCCTGTTTTATATTTTTGCAAATCTTTTTCACGTCTGACATAATAGAAGATAGCTGTATTCGCATATACTTTTTACACTTAATCTGTTGTGATGTGCTGTTTTGGTTAAAGAAAATCTGATCTTACAGATATGTAGTTAGAAAAGGGAGCAGTAACTCAATGGCCTGTTTAGATGTTGTGATTATTCTTTGATACTGCACCAAGATTTGACAAGTGGTTTTTCCTTAAAGGTTAGTTACAGTGTAGAATCGGAGCCACATCAATGAAGTTTTCATACAATGTTATATCAAAATCTATTGGTATCTCCTGCACTTTGAATGAATATTTTACCCACTCATGGTTTTGTACATCATGCATTAGTCACTTGGAAAATATTGATTCATTGGATTATGCAGATCTTCCTAATGCTGACACATTTTATGATACTGTATTTTATTTTTATTTATTCTATTATATCTTTGAGTTAGCGTCTCACTCTGTTGCCCAGGCTGGAGTGTAGTGGCACTCTCACGGCCACTGCAGCCTCAACCTGCTGGGTTCAGGTGATCTTTCTGCCTCAGCTTTCCAAGTAGCTGGAATTATAGGCATGTACCACCACACCCAGTTAATTTTTTTTAATTGTGGAGATGTGGTCTTGCCAAGTTGCCCAGACTGACCTTGAGTCCGTGGGCTCAGGCAATCCTCTCTCCTCAGCCTCCCAAAGTGCTGGGATTATACGCGTGAGCCACTGTGCCCAGTCTGATACTGTATTTTAAAATCACATTTGTTACCCAGATCCCATCAGACATGTCTTTAAGTACTGAGACGCTATGAAACTCATAGTGGTGAATACTAGTTGTCCAAAATTTTAATTTTTGCTTGAAAACTCATTTTTTATCCCTGGCAATTAACAGTCAGTGTTGTTTTTCTTTCTTTCTTTTCTTTTTTGAGTCAGAGTCTTACTCTGTTGCCCAGGCTGGAGTGCAGTGGCATGATCATGGCAACCACAGCCTCAACCGGCTGGGCTCAGGTGATCCTTCCACCTCAGCCTTCCAAGTAGCTGAAACTACAGGTGCACGCTACCATGCCCGGCTTAGTTTTTATTTATTTATTGTAGCAACAAGGTCTCATCAAGTTTCCCAGGCTGGTCTCGAATCCCTGAGCTCAGGCAATTCTCTCGCCTTGGCCTCCCAAAGTGCTGGGATTACAGGCTTGAGCCACCATGCCCAGCTAGTGTTGCTTTTCTTGATGTGACAGGCTCACTTCATTCAAATTAAAGATAATGTCTTTTAAATACTAAGTCTGAATAGCCAGTCTTAATCTGTTGCCCAGGCTGGAGTGCAGTGGCACACTCATGTTGTTCCATAAAAATTGTGTTCACAACTTAGACATTTGCACAAGTGCTTTTCCTGGGACAACTATCATACTTCAGCAAGCAGAAGTGCTTTATGAGACTTGTCATTTGTCACACATATTAAAAAGCATGTACTTGAGACTTGATATTTAATAAAATTAGTAACTGTTACTGGTCCACCAAGGAAAAACATTTTTTTTCTGAGGCGAGATCTTGCTCTGTTGCCCAGGCTAGAGTGTAGTGATGCAATCTTGGCTCACTGCAGTCTTAAACTCCTGGGCTCAAGTGATGCTTTTGCCTCAGCCTCTCAAGCAGCTGAAACTACAGGCACACACCACCATGACTGGCTAATATTTTTACTTTTTGTAGAGATGGGGGTCTCTCTTTGTTTCCTGAGCCGGTCTTGAACTCCTGGACTCACACGATCCTCCCACCTCAACCTCCCAAAGTGCTAGCATTACAGGTACAAACTACTGTGCCCAGCCCAAGGACATTGCTATGGGAAACTGGATTTTTTCTTTTTTATAGTATGTGGTGGTGAAGAATACAAGATTCTTGCTGAAGTGCCAGAAGTTTCACCCACCATTGCTTTTGCATCATCAGTGCAGTCACATAGTGACAAATCTACATCTTGGTGCTATTATGAAAATAGTTTTGACCTTGCAAACCTCCAGGAAGGGTCTTAGGGACACTTAGCCACCAGCGATTGATGCCCTTGTGAACTGATAGACAAGAGAGGAACACCTCAGTGTTGGTCTCTTTCTAGGAATGGACAGGGTGCCCTTCAGGCCCTAAAGCAAAGGAAGGCTTAGTTCAGAGCCTGGGCAGATGAACCCAGGAAGGCCATTAGCTGGGCCTGATTCATTTAAAGCAAAGTTTCCCCACCACCCAGCATCTCCCGGGTCATGCTCCCTCCCTGTGGTCAAACCTATGCTTTCCTGGGAGGAGCTTACTCACATCTGGTGGAGCAGACAGGCCCAGAATCAACTCTTAATGATGTCAAACTGGATTTTACGTGAAGGCAACTCAGGGGACTCAGCCAGACTGATATCAGGGACTTGGGGGTGGGGGGAAGAGGAGGAGGAGGAAGAGGAGAGCTAGTCTTCAAAGACAAAAAGGGCTTCTTTAGGCAGAGTAGGAGGGAGGATAATTTAAATTGTGGGCATTGCTTAGTCAAAGGTACCAACTCTGAGGCATAAAGCCCACTGAAGAGAGAGGCAGGTGTGTTGTTTAAGGTCTAGTGTTCCAAATCTAGGAGGCTTGACCAGTCAGGGTCTTAAATGCTAAATAAGGAATTTGGACTTTATTCAGCAGACAACAGGTAGTTCATAAAACATACAAGTGATCTTGTATTTAAGACAAATTCCTGTTTTCCTAATGAAAAAAAAATTTATGTTAAGGAATCAGAGTAAACGTCTAGGAATGAATGTCTAGGATGAAATAGTCAGATATCTAGTTACCATATCTAATTTATTACTTTAGTTGCACATGCATATTTAAAATAACATTATATATAACACATTAATACAAAATATTGCTTTTTTCCCATTCTCACATTTCAAGTAACAGTCTTATTCACTTTCTACAAGCATCTTGGACATCAATGTCTTCATGACATCTAGAGCCAGTTTCTGGAAGTGTATCTCCTTCACCTGCTTCTACGTTAAGATGCAGCACTTTTCAAATACTTGTCTGACCCTCTCATTGGAAAGTGTGACCCAAGTCACCATGTTAGGACCATTTTCCTCCAACTCCAATGCATCATGATAACAACAAAAATCACTTGTTGATTTTGAAATTGCTCTTTGAAAGGTGGTTTTATGAAACCTAATAGAGAGGGAATATCTTCCTGGAATAATGACTACGTGTTTCTTCCCCCTTTTAATCCATTTCAAGAGGAAGAATTTATCACCATACAAAACTTGCATGGTTTGAGGTTGTTGTGGGCTATAATGAGAAACCAGAGGTAGAGCAGTTGCAGGAGATGACAAAGTTTGTTTATGGGTGTGTGACTGAGGAGTGAAATGCCATTCTTGGGAACAGAACAGGCCAGAGGTTTTGTAGACGAGATTGTTAGGCAGACTGTCATGAACAGTGACTTTCCCTGGGTGAGGATGAAGGAATAAAGATATCTAGTTAGAAGAACTAGAAGAAAGATGTGAGTGGTGTTATCGAATACTTGAAGAAATAGCCAGGAGTGGCTGGAGCTGAGCAGATGGCAGAGGTAGGAGGATAGTCTTTCCAGGTGGCAAGGGTTTGAAGGAGGACATGGAACAAGGCTGTGGAAGCAGCACTCGCCAGGAGCAGGCACAGTGGATAATGACAACAGGGAGTAAGGACTGTGAAGACATGGCATCTTGAGGGTAGAGATACAAAATGGGCAGGTCCTGAAGAAAGACTGAGCTGGTTAGGAAGTTGTAAATTACGGGGGCTGGGAGCACCTCAACTGCCTCCCACAGGCTCCTTACTCTAATAGCAATCATTGCACTGAGTTGTCATTGCTTGCTTGCTTTCTAAATTGCAAGGAAAGCAGGCAGTGTTTGGATAAGTATCTGAATACTAATCAAGTATTTGTGTGCCTGTTTGAGTGGGTTTTGAGTAGCAGTTCTCAAACTACATTTCTTTTTTTTTTTGAGTTGGAGTCTTACTCTGTCGCCCAGACTGGAGTGCAGTGGCCGCTCCCGGTCACCGC